>NC_143159.1:18464711-18616497 GCF_041381405.1 Jatropha curcas
AATAATAGTAATATAGCAGAAATTAGTGAATAAGAGGAAAAGTATGAATAAAAGTAGAAAAGCAGAGAATAACCAGAAGATGTGCTTTCGTACCTCAACATCTGTTTGTAGCCGACCTTCAAGTGCGCCCCACGGATGCACAAGTCCAGGTCATAATAAAGGTAAGATAGGGTAGCAGCTCCCCAGTTGAACTCCTCGGTGGCATCCAAGTCCTGAAGTGGTGGAAATAGCGCCAAATTTGCACCGATACCATGGTTTTTAAATAAGGTAGTGCATAACAGATAGAACAGGTAGGCCCGAGCTACTACATCCCCATCCATTTTCACCACTTGCTCTCTTGGCATGTCCTGATAGTGAGCATAAATGCTCTCATACCTGATCCTCTGGTCGAAAAAGGTGGGCTCCATGGAAATAACAGCTCGGAGGCTCGCCTACAGGCCTGGATGGTCTAGTAACCTCATTTGGTCATCGAAGACCATATACTATCCTCCAAATGACAATCCCGTGATAGCAGCAAAATCAACCGGTGTGATCGTCATCTCTCCGAACGGCAAATGGAAAGTATGTGTGGCATCCATCCACCGCTCCATCTGCACCAGAATGCTGAACGGCAGAGCCTACCCCTGCACTAAGGGAAGAATATCCATAAAGCGGCTAAAGCCTACCTCTCGGACATGCTCCTAGACCCACTCAGGCAGTCAATCGAACCATTCCCTAGTTGCAAAGGTGTTGCCGCCAGACTTCTCGTGCCTCGCGCCCTTCTGCAAAAATAAATCACTATGAGTATGCTAATAAAGTGCAAAGGCACGTGTTTTTATATTTTGGTGCAGTTAAGCAAGAAAAATAATGGAAATCACAAAAATACAATGTAATACAGTCCCTGTGGCGTGAGCCACTGCTCTGGTGGTGCACACCACAGGGCTGCAGTCCAACCAAACAACATTCAAAGTGCGCACGCCACGGTTGTTGTGTCGCACGACACATGCAATGGCGCATGCCACGGCAACCCGTCACAGACCCAACATGCTAAAATGCCCAAAATAGGTAAATTCTACTTGATTCCTGGTTTCTAACCTAATGTTTACAGGTTTCTAGCCTTAATAATGCAAGAAAAAGAAAAAAAAAGTTTTGGAATACCTCAATTGTCCCTAAAAAAGGTGGCTAGGCAAATCATGCCTCAGGGTGATCGAACTCCCTGTGTCCGGAACGAACTCCCGTAGTTTCATCCCATGGCTTATAAGACAAGTCATAGGGTCGATCGCCGCATCACCAGGAAGTCAGTCCATGAAATTTTCGACAGCCATGAGTTTTGGGTATAAAAAGAGTGAAAAAATGAGGAGAGAAAATTTGAAAGAGAGGAGGCAAGTTAGGTTGAAAGTGACAAATGAATGTCACTTTCACCTTTTATAAGGTTTAGTAGGCCTATGAACCCAACCGATGGCTTTGGGCCTGGTTCGGCCCAAGGGTCCACTAACCGTGACCAGCTCTCATACTTAGTTGGTAACCCGTCAACGGCTGGCCACCTAAATAGGGGCAATACACCGTTGGCCACAGGTAAGTTACCTCGTTTTGCATGTCGCGGCACGATTTTTAATAAATTCGCTAAAATTCACAAAACACACATAAACTCATGCACACACGAGTTCACAAAAATTCATGCAAAACCACACATTTCTATGCAAATTCACATATTTTTATTCAAAATCACATTTCACATGCACACGCTTTTCCCAGCCTAATCACGGAATTTCTAACCATAACTGGCCAAAGAGCCTCTTTCCCCATGTTGTAAAAAGTATTTTGTAGGTACCTCCCAAAGCAGAGCATAGCAAAACTATAATTCCCCTAAGGCAGGAAAACTGAAGCCCTTCAAAGAAGGCATCGTCCAAAGTGGCGCACCAAAGCTATACAAAGTGGCGCATCAAAGCCGTCCAAAGTGACACACCCCTAAAGTTGTCCAAAGTGGCGCATTAAAGCCGTCCAAAGTGGTGTAACAAAGCCATCCAAAGTGACCCCCAAAGCCATCCAAAGTGGCACACCAAAGCCATCCCAAGTGGCGCACTAAGTCAACCAAAGTGTCGTACTTATTCATCCATTGAAGTCGTCCGAAGTGACGCACCCCTAAACCCGTCCCATATGGCACATTTTATTTCGCGTCTCACCATCCAAAGGACAACCTCCGAAAGGAGCATTTCAGAAATCGGGTCGACCAAAGTGTCGTACTCATTCATCCGTTGAAGCCGTCAAAAGCGGCTCACCCTTGAAGCCGTCCCATGTGGCGCACCTCATTCCACCTCTCATCATCCAAAGGATAACCTCTTAAAAGAGCATTTTAGAAACCGAGTCAACTAAACTATCGTACTCATTCATCCGTTGAAGCCGTCCAAAGTGGCGCACCCCTAAAGCCATAACATGTGGCGCATTTCATTCCGCCTCTCACCTTCCAAAGGACAACCTCTGAAAGGAGCATTTTAGAAATCGGATCGACCAAAGTGTCGTACTCATTCGTCCATTGAAGTTGTCCTAAGTGGCGGACCCCGGAAGCCGTCCCATGTGGCGCATCTCATTCCGCCTCTCACCGTCCAAAGGACAACCTTTGCATTTTATCAAAGCTGCCGATTGGCGTAGATAGCCGCAGAAGCTGCCAACAACCACCACAGCGCAATTCGTCCACCCAACAAATGACGCAATGGTAACCCACATCGGCAAAGCTGCCAAAATGGCGCACTTCATCCATCAAAGTCATTCATGCAACGCAAATCAGGTAGGTCTTCTCTTACTTAAGCATCTACTTTACACTTTGATGACATTTTGCTTAAAAAGAAAAATATTATCAAAGTGGGGCAAACTGTAGACGCTCAAATTTTTCCCTTAAAAGGTTCAATGATGATACACCCTTTTTTGTATAAAATTGGAGTGGGATTCTCGATCGCTCCGGTTTTTGGACCAATGGTTTGTGGTTAAGATTATCTACGTGTTTAACCATTTTTACTTTTCCAAGTTACCCGGTGCTTCATCACACCGGGCCAAATAAGCAAGTTGGGTCCGCTGGCACACCACCACCATGTTTTGTGTGCCACTTGGTCTTTTTAGTTTAAGTGGGCTCAGTCCCGTTATGGGCTAGACAATGGCATTTATGCCATGCCAACTTAAATGGGGCCACCCTACCCTCAAATGCCTATAAATAGGCATTAGGCATTGGGGGGTGAACCAAAGAAGGAGAACTTTTGGGATTTTGAGGGGAGACTCTTGCATTTTTGAAACTTAACCTAAAGATCTAAAGGAAACTTATGTTAACCTTAGATCCAAGTTGAGATTTTATTGCTCAGTGAATTTAAAACCCCCTTAGATCAATCAAAAGTTCTAAAAACATGCATCCTAATCTTGGATTTCGGACTTTTGGATCAAGAACCAAGTCTTTTGGGTCTCTTCATCCATTTTTTTATCAAATCGTCAAATAAATATTCAAAGGTAATTTCTGAGAACCTTGATCCTATTCCTACAACTTTTTCTTTCGTTTTTTTTTTTTTTTTTTTTTTTTTTTTTTGATGTTTTGAACACCTCTTTTGGGTTTGGTTAAGAGGGAAATCGAGGATCAACTAATAAAGCGTTTACCTTTGTGGCACACAACCTAAGCCAGTGGGGCAAGCCACTGCGTGTGGCATGCGCCACATGAGCCCAGACGCTCTGTTTTTGGACATGTTCTTCATTTGAACCTTCCTGATTTGGGAAGGGTCTCGCGCCACTACGTGGGGCGCAAGGTCCTTCATTTCAGAGGTTCAGAATGATTAAAACTCAATAAATGCCCCTTTTCGGAGATTCAATGACTAAGCTCCAACCTTAAAGGGTATGGGACGCGTATTTGGTCACAAATGGATCAAATAAATAATAAGACAAGATTGAGAGCTGTGAATATGTGAGTGTTGATGATTGGGAATGTATGTTCTATTATTCTGTATATATTGTTTGTCTTTGTGTAAATGTTGTTTGTTTGGATCTTTCATTTCTTATTGTGTTTTAATGTTCATTATTGCAAAATGTAAAGAGATCTTAATGGATCTCATTTAAGCTTGCTTCTAATAATTAATCAGCTTTGAGAAATTTGGAGGGATGAGGGTAGATTGTATTATTAGGAAGGGTTGTATTCTTTTCTCCTTCCTCTTTATTTGTGTATGTTTTATTCTAAGGAAAATTACTATTATGTCCCCATATATATGGAAATACAATTGTTCGATCCCTGTTTTTCTAAAAATGCTTTTTGAAGTGCTTATCTTTAAAACCATTAACTAATAGATCCTTCTGTTAAAAAAGTCCATTGTTTGCTGTTTGTGCCTAATGACAAGTCAAAATGCCCTTATCTTCCTTTCACATTTTCATTTTGCACCAAACCATCCAAATATCTCTCCTTCATCATCACCATCATTAGCCTAACCCTTACTGCAACACTCGTCGCCTGATCCCGAAAAACCCGACGGTGGATGCCACATTCGGTGCCGGAGGCACCGTCCTAACCTACATATAAATCATACAATCATATTATGAATTAGAAGTGACTTAGTATTCATAAGTTTAGCAAGTAATAATATTTTGTTTTGAAAATGATTTGGGAGAGTCCTATAGAAAAACTACAAGAGTTTCCCCTAAAAATAGAAGTTGCCAAACATATGAATACAAAGCACTCCCAATTCCAAACTCCAAACCCCATCAAACTCCAATAACAACACAATAGCACTTCTATCATTTCATATCCTCAATAACATTATAATATTCATCAATTCAATACATTCATTTAAACATATCAACTTCTAATGTTCTAACCATTAAATAAGTCCAAGTTTATCTCCCAATATATACACCAAAATAATTTACAATAATATCCTGAAGTTATAAATTAACCAATACAGTCTCCAAAAATGTAATACTTATACATGCCATAATTCTTAGTTACAAAAAAAAAAAAATACTAAGTAACTACCAAAATATCTCTTCAGCTCTGATGCTACTCTTCAGGTCTTTAAGCAGCAAGCACAATCTCCAACCTGCGCGTGATAAAATCAACGCGCTGAGTATAAAACTCAGTGGTGCTCATAAAACATAACAAACCAATGTTGTGATGACAACATACTTAAAAATCATTTATATACATAAAATCATTAAATTTGAACATGTATTACATATGTACACCAACACATCATGCTTTAAAAATTCATTTGATATCATAAATACGTTATGGTAAACTAAGAGTTATTAACATAATGTGATCTCATTTATTTCACTTCCTTAAAAATATTTTACAAGGGCTCACATACACTTAGGAGAAAAAGAAGCAGATAAGTTTTCATAGCTTATTCATAATGGCCTTAGGTCGCCAACCTTATCATAACATATAGAGCGCGTCCGTCCTAACATAAGACACCCACGTGCCTAGCATATGATCATAGCTTCTTATCATAATGGCATCAAATGCCGAGCATGCTCATCATACATAATAAAATCAAATCATGCATCAAATTCACACCAAGTATATTAGAGCCCAAAAATATTTCTCATAAAATTCATTTTCTTTAGTCTTCTCATAATAAAAATTTAATTTAAACTTAAGTAATTCATAAAAATTCTCATACTTAAACAAAATGACTTAACATAGAAAATTTCCAGCATAAAAATAACATTGACCCTTGCTGTGTTTTTAAAACATAACTTGAGTTATGGGTCTCCAAATTAAATGAAATCAGTGTCATTAGAAAGCTAAGACAAAAGCCTACAAATGTTATGAAGGGATCACAGCCCAGATCAATATGGGAGATAACAAAACAAAGCTAGGAACACAAACTAACAAATCAGACCTGATTCAGCAGAACCAAGTCCATTGTTTATTGAATTCCTACTAAACCAAACACTCAAATTAAACCAATCTAGAACGAGAGAATTCTCAAGACACAGGGCAACAACTTTTATGAAGAACTCAGAACCTAATCTTGTCATTATAGTGGTCAAAATGGGCACTAAATTTAGTGATGCATGTGGCCCGACACAAACAGAGTCAGTTTGAGTGTTTCAGCCATAAGTTAAGTTATATATCTCCAAATTGGACACAAGAGGATGAGTTGGAAAGCTAAGAGATAGACCTACAACTTTTATGAAGGACTCAGACACAGATGAAAATTAGAAAGGATTGAAAAATGGTCCTAAATCTCACTCAAAATCACGTTTTTCCCAAATTCAGTTTACTTTAGCCATGAAAGGACATGAACCACAAAGATACAAGGTAGAAATGTCTACCACAACATAAATACTCATCAAATATCATCCAAGAGCATGTAATGGCAACCAAAATTCAACAAATCAATCATTTCATACAAAATCTCAAAATATACACATAATAGCATAAAGGCACAAAATCAAAATTTTGAGTAAGGTAAGTGTGTTTATGATCACTAACCTTCAAAACAAGCTTTAACAAGCTTTAATCAAAGCTTCTCAAGCTTTGGTCTTGCCCTTATCTTTGTTAGAAGGCTCTCCACCCTCTACATGTAAGAAACTCAAAATCAAACAAAGAAAACAAATAAAAGAAGTAATTGGAGCATGATTAAGCATGTATATGCTAAAAGACAACTCTAAACCCAAAAATAATGAGATTATCATAAAATCACTTACTTGACCCAAGTAGGAAAATCACCAAATTCCTTGAAATTAGTCACCAAAGATTACTTCTCTAGCTTCACTCTCTAAGATTTATGACTTAAATCAAGTTGGATGGGTGTTTACTAAGTAAGAATTGAAGAAAAGGAAGAAGAAGAAGAAGGAGAAGGAGAAGGAAACGTGTAGGAAAAGGAGAAGAAGGACAAAGTGTTGCTCAATAATTGATAGTTGCTTTTAATAAAGCAACTAAGGGGTATTTTGGTCTTTTCTCCAAATTGGAGGGTGTTTTGGTCTTTTCTCCAAATATTCGCCAATTAAATTCCTTCAAAATATTATTTATCTCCACAAAACTCTCTAATTTATTCCATAAAAATAATTCCTCAAATTTTCTCCATAAAAATAATTGCTCAAATTTCCTTACTTAATATACTACCATAATTCACTATTCACTAATTATCTAAATTCTCCAAAAATATTCCTTACTTACTTTCTACCCATAAAAACCATGCATACATGCTCTAAAAATGTTAAATAAAATATAAAACATAAATAGTAATTTTTCCGGACCAAAAATAATACCAACTTCCGGACCGGTGGTACTATTCACATACCGGTAAACTACTATTGAAACACAGGAAAAATGGGGCGTTACACTTACTACAGATTTAACTCAAGTTCATCCATAGCCATAATCATAATCACTGCCAAAATTTTAATTGATGCAACATTACTATATTCTTGTACTATTCTTTTCAATTATAGGACTGATCCTAATATTAAAAATGCAAAAGAACGATTGATGGCAGCCAAGATTATTAACCAAAAAAATCATTATTGTTAAATAATTTTCAAATTTCAATTCTTGAAGAAAACTCAAATCAATAAGGAATATACTTTCATTTATATAAAATACCCATTTTATTTGACAAAAAAAAGTACCTTTCGATTAATTAAAAGAATAAAAGCTTGAATAACATAATTCTTAAATTGGGTCGTTTGCTTGTGGTAAAACGAGTTTCCCATGCACCAAAAATATTGCTTGATCTCTAAGGTCCTTCGTGATGTTGTTCTAAATAATCTGGGTTTTGACACTCAATCCTCATGTGTGTTCTAAATCACTCAACAGTAGAAGCTAGCCATTGTAATTCATGGTGAACGACGTACTCTTTCAACCTTGCCATCTAGGTTTCTACAGTAAGATCGTATTCAAAGCTTTAATGGCGGCACTCAAGCAAGCACAAGCTTATTGACGTCTTAGCTTTGCTTTCCATAGAGAATAGAGAGACAACAAATACTAGTTGGAGAAAGAAAGAATGCTATAATCGATGGATTTTGTGTATGAGGAGATTTGTTTGAGAGATAACAATTGGGGTTTGAGAGAGAGAGAGGCAGGAGATTAGAGAGAGAGGAGAAACTAAGATGGGGATAGTTCTTAAGGGTACATTAGGTATAAAATTTTAATCTCTCTCCTCTGACTCATTTTTTTTGAGTTGAATTGATGAAAAAGACTATAAAATTGGACGGAAGGATATATTAGTTAACTGTTTCAAATCATAAGGACTTCAAAAAGTATTTATAAAAAAATAGGGATAGAGTAGTTGTATTTCGATATATATGGGACATAATAGTAATTTTTCCTTTATTTTATGTTTTCATGCTTTATATTTCATCTAAATGTGTGATTGACATAGTTTTCTAAAAACGCATAAAAAATATTTACATCTCAATTTTAGTTAATCACATTACTGATTGATTGTGAATCTTTGCACAATGAGGAGGTCGGTTTAACCAGGCGAAATGGGTGCCTAATACCTTCCTATTACGTACCTAAGTCCCGGACCCTATCTCTGGTTTAAAACTGGATTAGTCGATTCTAATGAATCGACTAATTTGAGAAATTTTTCCTAATAAGGGTTGCGACCAAATATAAAACTCTTACCAAAGTAAGAAAACCTTTTTCCGAGGATTAAATGGGTTTAATAAAAGAAAACCAATTTTACTAAACAAAATTAATCAACCAATTCGATTTGGTTCTTTCCAAAAAATTCGAAACTTTTTGGCAAAAACAGCGCGTCCTCAGCCTTATGACACTGTAATTTACCAAAATCATAATTAATTCATACTAATCCATGATGAGACACTAAAATGATTTAATGCGTGCTAATGACATGTTTAGAAAATGTGGATATGACAACTCTCCCCCACTTAGGCAATTTCGTCCCTGAAATTACCTAAGAATAGTTGTGGACACTATTGTCTCACACTGTCCTCTCTCTCCCAAGTGGCTTCCTCAACCTTATGATTCCTCTATAAAACCTTAACCAAAGGTATCCTCTTATTCCCACTCCTTAACTTCTCTGGCTAAGATCTGAACTGGCTCTTCCTCATAAGATAAATCTATCTGAATCTCAACTGCCTCGGGAGAAATCACATGAGAAGGATCTGGCCTATATCTCCTCAACATCGAAACATGGAATACATTATGAATCCTATCCAACTCAGGAGGTAAAGCTAGTCTATAGGTCAACGGACCCACATGCTCTAGGATCTTGTATGGACTAATAAACCTAAGACTTAGCTTCCCTTTCTTACCAAATCGAAGGACCTTCTTTCAGGGTGAAACCTTAAGGAAGAAGACCTTATCAACCACAGAGTATTCCATATCTCGTCTCTTAGGATCAGCATAAGACTTCTGGCGATCTAAAGCCTCCTTTAGTCTCTGTAAATCAACTGAACTTTTTCCTCTGTATCTCTAATCAAATCTGATCCAATGATCTTCCCCTCGCTGAACTCTCTCCAACAAAGAGGTGTCCTACACCTCCTACCATACAATGCCTCAAATGGAGCCATCTAAATACTAGACTGGTGGCTATTATTATACGCAAACTCAATCAAGAACACATACTTTTCCCAACTGCCCTCAAACTCTATAACACAACTACGGAGCATATCCTCCAAAGTCTGAATGACCCTTAGATTGACCATCAGTCTGAGGATGATAAGCAGTACTGAAGTGCAACCATGTGCCCAAAGCCTCATGCAACTTAGCCTAGATTCTAGAAGTGAACCTCGGGTCTCAGTTTGAAATGATAAAAGAAGGAACACCATGTAATTTGACTACCTCCTCAATGTACAACTAAGCATATTAATCCAACTAGTAATTTGTCCTCACAGGCAAGAAATGAGCTAACTTAGTCAATCTGTCCACTATAACCCAGATGGAATCATTCTTCTTAGGCATAAGAGGTAATCCAATCTCAAAATTCATAATAATGCGATCCCATTTTGATAGCCTCGCAAAGCGGGCAAATCTTGTTATGTTATTTCAATATAAATTGCATGAATGCATGATTGTTTTCTATATTTTACGTTTGTTCGTGTTGTTTTGCTTTAAAGTAATTTCCAGGTACAAAGTTGAAGCAAAGCTTTGTTTTATACAAAAGAAGACCAAAACAAGTTGAAAGAATGGAAGAAACCTTTAAATCCAGCCCTCACGTCGCGGAGCAGGTCGCAACAAAGAAAACACGCCCAAGTCGTGAGCGCTACCAGAAGTCGCGCGCGCAACTAACACCCAGGAAAGGAAGTCGCGAGCGCGATATGCATCTACGCGGGCGCGACAAGCAAATCTGAGTAACAGAAGCGATTGGACCAAAAGACGCGAGCGCGATATGCATTTACGCGAGCGCGAGAAAGCACCTTTGAGAGTCAGAAGGTTTTCCAGCAAAAGACGCGAGCGCGACTTTCATCTTCGCGCGCGCGTAATTCACTCTTGAGAGGCAGAAGCATCTGGAGCATAAGTCGCGAGCGCGACTTTCAACAGCGCGAGCGCGAGTCGAGATTTCCAGGAGACGTGTTTGCTGCCTTTTCATCAGAAAATCATATCTTTTTATGCAGGGGTCGGGACTCTTCCCATGAGAAGTCACCTTAAGCACCTCTTGGCCAATCAACACCACCATCACTTTTCTCTTCTATAAATAGCAATCAAAGTGAAGCTACACGATATATACGAGAATTGATTATTATTCAGAATTAGATTCACAAAATACTTAGATTGTATTAAGAGAGTGTGTTAGTAGTACTTAGAACAAGATTGACGAGAGTCACTTGTTATTGATTGTGCCAAGAAACACCAAGAAGTCCCTCGAGGTGTGACGCCCTCCAAGAGGCCTGAGTTAGATTCATTCTTTCTCTTGTTTTACAGACTTATTGTATGTTGTTCTTCATAACTCTTCTATGCAAAGCAACAATATCTAATTGGTAGTATTCAATAAAATTTCTTTAAGTTATCTTTTGGTCTTTGTTTAATCAAAGTTACTAGATTATATTCTCAGAAGGAAATAATTTAGTAAAGATCAAAGAGATTTAATTCATTGAGTTGAATTTACATATGCTTTGTTTTATACAAAAGAAGACCAAAACAAGTTGAAAGAATGGAAGAAACCTTTAAATCCAGCCCTCACGTCGCGGAGCAGGTCGCAACAAAGAAAACACGCCCAAGTCGTGAGCGCTACCAGAAGTCGCGCGCGCAACTAACACCCAGGAAAGGAAGTCGCGAGCGCGATATGCATCTACGCGGGCGCGACAAGCAGATCTGAGTAACAGAAGCGATTGGACCAAAAGACGCGAGCGCGATATGCATTTACGCGAGCGCGAGAAAGCACCTTTGAGAGTCATAAGGTTTTCCAGCAAAAGACGCGAGCGCGACTTTCATCTTCGCGCGCGCGTAATTCACTCTTGAGAGGCAGAAGCATCTGGAGCATAAGTCGCGAGCGCGACTTTCAACAGCGCGAGCGCGAGTCGAGATTTCCAGGAGACGTGTTTGCTGCCTTTTCATCAGAAAATCATATCTTTTTATGCAGGGGTCGGGACTCTTCCCATGAGAAGTCACCTTAAGCACCTCTTGGCCAATCAACACCACCATCACTCTTCTCTTCTATAAATAGCAATCAAAGTGAAGCTACACGATATATACGAGAATTGATTATTATTCAGAATTAGATTCACAAAATACTTAGATTGTATTAAGAGAGTGTGTTAGTAGTACTTAGAACAAGATTGACGAGAGTCACTTGTTATTGATTGTGCCAAGAAACACCAAGAAGTCCCTCGAGGTGTGACGCCCTCCAAGAGGCCTGAGTTAGATTCATTCTTTCTCTTGTTTTACAGACTTATTGTATGTTGTTCTTCATAACTCTTCTATGCAAAGCAACAATATCTAATTGGTAGTATTCAATAAAATTTCTTTAAGTTATCTTTTGGTTTTTGTTTAATCAAAGTTACTAGATTATATTCTCAGAAGGAAATAATTTAGTAAAGATCAAAGAGATTTAATTCATTGAGTTGAATTTACATATGCATGTTTCACTTATTTCTGTTGGAATTAAATCTATCTTATTGAAATAATCAAAGAATAAGA
This sequence comes from Jatropha curcas, assembly GCF_041381405.1. Lineage (NCBI taxonomy): Eukaryota > Viridiplantae > Streptophyta > Magnoliopsida > Malpighiales > Euphorbiaceae > Jatropha > Jatropha curcas. Next base: position 18,476,770 of record NC_143159.1, read on the forward strand.
ATTAGGTTTAATATTTAACAAAGTAAGGTTTTTATTATAAGTATAAGTACTTATAATAGATAGTATAATTCTATACTGAAAAGTTGAATTATATCATACCATGTGTAATTAAAGAATTCTTTATTGCATATTACAAGCTTTTGCATAGAGAAGGAAAATCCTGTGTATGATCAATTAATCTAAGTATTTTACTACACACTTGTCTTTATAATTAATTATTCTAAATATTTTACTATACACTTGTCTTTTAATTTAATTAAATAATAGTCTTAGTATAAATAGATATCAATCACTTTTGTATTTATTTCTGTAAACACACTATTAAGAGTAAAGTAGTAAAGTGTATTCAACCCGTTCCTCGTGGGATCGATCTTTTATTACTACGTTGCGATCCGTATACTTGCGGGAACTCAATAGAGACGCAACAAGTTTTTGGCGCCGTTGCCGGGGAACGGTGTTTTGTCATTTAACGAAATATTCTTATATGTGATTTGCAGCTTATTTTAATTAAAGTTACATACTTATATTTGATTCAAAATTTTGCAGGAACACATAAGCTTACATACTCATATGCCAAGTACTAGATCTTCGAACAGTGAATTGGAGGATTATCAGCCTGAGATTGAACAATTCCTTTCACAACGAAAAAAGAAGAAGAAAAGAAGAAATTCAAGAATCATGGGTGATGGAAATCCGCCACAGAGGTTGATGGACTTTGTGACTCCAAGTTTAAATGGTTCACAAACGGGAGTAGTACGTCCACCGGTAAATGCTAACCAATTTGAGATTAAACCTGCTTTATTACAAATGCTCCAAAATAGTGTTCAGTTTTACGGATTACCAAATGAGGATCCTAATTCGCATATAGCCAGTTTTCTTGAAATCTGTGATACATTTAAGATGAATTCAGTACCAGCAGATGCTATCAAATTACGCCTATTTCCTTTCACATTGAAAGATAAGGCAAAAGCTTGGTTGAATTCATTACCACCAAACTCTATCACTACTTGGGAAGAACTAGCCCAAGCCTTCTTGTCCAAATATTTCCCACTAGCAAAAACCGCTAGGCTTATCAAAGAAATAACCTCATTTACTCAGCATGAAAATGAATCCCTATATGAGGCATGGGATCGCTATAAAGAGCTCCAAAGAGTTTGTCCACACCATGGCCTTCCCCAAAATATATTGATTCAAACTTTCTACAATGGAGTGACACCTTCTACAAGGGGAACTATAGATGCTATGGCAGGAGGATCATTAATGAAGAAGACTACTAATGATGCAATTGAGTTACTAGAAGAGATGGCCAACAACAATAGCATATGGCCAACCGAAAGAACTCAGGTAAGTCATTCTACTGTTAGCAATGAGTCTTCTTCTTCTTCAAAGAATTCAGTTAAGAAAATGCATGAATTAGATCCTTTAACTATGATGCAAGCACAAATTTCTGCTTTGTCCTACAAAATTGATAACTTAAACATAAGTAAATCAACATCCCTTACTTGTGACAATTGCGGTCAAAATGGGCATGTCTCAAATGAATGCAATTATAAGCATCCGGTTATGGAGGAACAAGTAAATTATGTCCAAGGACAAGTTCGCGGCCCATATCCGAATACTTATAATGCTGAAAATCGTAATTATCATAATTCTTTTTGGAGAAATCATGATAATCACGAGAGGGGAAATCAGGGCAGTCAATATCAAGATAGACTAGGACAATTGACCAATAAAATTGATAAATTTCTGGAGGGATTTAACCAAAAGATGAATAGTCAAGATGATAGCTTTAAATGGTTAGAATCGAAATTTGACAAGTTATTCAAAAATCATTCATCATCTATACATAACTTGGAGGTACAAGTAGGGCAGCTTGCCAATGCTATTTCCTCACGTGAAGTAGGAAATCTTCCTAGTAATACAGAAAAGAATCCTAGGGAGAATGTGAGCGCCATTGCCTTACGAAGTGGAAAAATATTAGATAAAATAGTTCCTTCGGGTATTGAAGCTAATGTTTTGAATAATGCAACTGTGGAGCCGGTTGGTGAACCGAGCATTGAAGTAAATAATGCAGGATCCAAAGAACAAGAAACAGGAAAGGATAAAGGGAAGGACAATGTTAAAGCTTATCAATCTAGGCCACCTTTTCCGCAAAGGCTCAAGAAGCAGGAGCAAGATAAGCAGTTCTTAAATTTTATTGATAAACTGAAAATTTTGCATATCAACATGTCACTTATGGAAGCTATCACACAAATTCCAAATTACGGTAAGTTCCTTAAAGAATTAATTTCAAAGAAACGTAGTTGGGAAGATGTGTCAACAGTCACTCTAACTGAGGATTGCAGTTTCATAATCTCAAGTAAGTTACCTACTAAACTCAAAGATCCAGGAAGTTTCACTATACCATGCAAATTAGGTGAAGTAGATTTTCCTAGATGTCTTTGTGATTTAGGAGCAAGTATTAATTTGATGCCATTATCTCTTTTTAAGAAATTAGGATTAGAAGATGAAATTAAGAGAACTAATATGGTTTTACAACTTGCTGACCAAACTATTAAAAAACCATATGGTATCATTGAAGATGTACTTGTTAAGGTTGACAAGTTTATTTTTCCAACTGATTTCGTCATACTCGACTATGTTTATGATAAAAATTGTCCTCTTATTTTAGGAAGACCATTTATGAACACCGGAAGGGCATTAATTGATGTTTCAGAAGGAAAGTTAGTCCTTAGGATAGGTGATGATATCATTGAATTTCATATAGATAAAGCTATGAAATATCCTATGGATGAGGAAAATTGTATGAGAATCGATATAGTTGATGTATGCATACAAGAAATATTTGCCTTGGGAGATAATGAAAAATTCGAGGATGAAAATATGAAAATGGAAAAAGAGGAGTTTTCACATTTAAGACCTGAAATGTTACTTAGGGAACATGAGCCTTTACCACCATCAATAGAAAAACCACCAATAGTAGACCTTAAAGAGTTACCGAGTCATCTACGATATGCTTTCTTAGGAAAAGATCACACACTTCCTATTATTATTTCTAACAAATTAACTGAGGATCAAGAAAATGATTTATTAAAAATTGTTAGAAATAGGATTAAGAGTATAGGATGGCAAATTTCTGACCTTAAAGGGATAAGTCCAAATCGAGTCATGCATTACATCAATCTTGAGGATGGACATATACCTAAAGCAGAAAGACAAAGAAGACTTAATCCTAATATGACAGAAGTAGTAAAGAAAGAAATTATCAAATTACTAGATGCCGGAATAATATACCCAATTTCGGATAGCCAATGGGTTAGTCCCATTCAATGTGTGCCTAAAAAGGGAGGAATGACTGTAGTAAAAAATGATAATGGTGACCTAATCCCTACTAGGACCACCACAGGTTGGAGGGTATGTATTGATTATAGAAAACTCAATGCAGTCACAAGAAAAGATCATTTTCCATTACCATTCATAGATCAAATGTTAGAAAGAATTGCTGGTCATGCTTTCTATTGTTTTCTCGATGGATATTCGGGATATTTTCAGATTTATATCTTTCCAAATGATCAAGAGAAAACCACATTTACTTGTCCATTTGGTACATTTGCATATAGGCGCATGCCTTTTGGTTTATGCAATGCACCTGCAACATTTCAACGTTGCATGACCGCAATTTTTAATGACTATATAGAGGAAATTATGGATGTCTTCATGGATGATTTTTCTATTTATGGTGATTCATTTGAATGTTGTTTGAAAAATTTAGATCTTGTATTATCAAGATGTGAAAGTGCTAACTTGGTTTTGAATTGGGAGAAATGCCACTTCATGGTTGATGAAGGCATTGTTTTAGGGCACAAAATAAGTAAGGAAGGAATCCAAACAGATAGAGCAAAGATAGAAGCCATAGAAAAGTTACCTCCTCCTACTACGGTTAAAGGTATAAGATCTTTTCTAGGCCACGCAGGATTTTATAGGAGATTTATAAAAAATTTCTCTATCATTACTAAACCTCTAACTAACCTACTTATTAAAGATGCATCTTTTGATTTTTCTCCAGAATGTTTGGAAGCTTTTAATACTTTAAAGAATGCATTAGTAAGTGCACCTATTATAGCAAAACCCAATTGGGGATTACCCTTTGAAATAATGTGTGATGCTAGTGATATTGCTGTTGGTTGTGTATTGGGTCAAAGACATGAGAAGAGGTTGCATGTAATATACTATGCTAGCCATGTTCTAACAAGCACTCAAATAAATTATACAACTACTGAAAAGGAAATGTTGGCTGTGGTATATGCATGTGATAAATTCAGATCATATTTACTAGGAGCCAAAGTCATAATCTATACTGATCATTCTGCATTGAAATACCTGTTTGCTAAACAAGATGCAAAACCACGTCTTATTCGATGGGTATTATTATTGCAAGAATTTGACATTGAAATAAGAGACAAAAAAGGTTCTGAAAATTTAGTTGCTGATCATTTATCACGTTTGGAAAATGAAGAAGGACCAATAGGAGAAACTACCATTATAAATGAAAATTTCCCAGATGAGAATTTAATGTTAGTACAACATGTTCACACACCTTGGTATGCTGACATTGCAAATTTTCTGGCCTCTAACATCATACCTCCAGAAATGACTTATGCACAAAAGAAGAAATTCTATGCAGATGCTAAAAATTTCTTATGGGATGAACCATTCTTATTTAAAATATGTATGGACAGTATGGTTCGAAGGTGCGTAGGGGAAACAGAAATACAAGATATACTCATGCATTGTCACTCCAGTCCATATGGAGGGCATCATGGAGCAAATAGAACGGCTTCGAAGGTTTTGGAAAGTGGATTTTATTGGCCTACTCTATTCCAAGATGCTCGTACTTTTGTCTCTCGTTGTGACAGGTGTCAAAGGGTTGGCAACATAAGTCGCAAAGATGAAATGCCTCTATCCAACATACTCGAGGTAGAAATATTCGATGTATGGGGAATCGACTTCATGGGACCATTCCCTATTTCACAAGGTAAAAGTTATATCCTGGTAGCTGTCGATTATGTTTCCAAGTGGGTGGAAGCACAAGCATGTGTCACAAACAACGCCAACACAGTGGTCAAATTCTTAAAAGCATTATTTACAAGATTCGGGGTTCCAAGAGCAGTCATAAGTGATGGAGGTACGCACTTTTTAAATAGATCATTTGAAAGCCTTTTGAAAAAATATGGAGTACATCACAAGGTATCTACTCCATATCATCCACAAACTAGCGGACAAGTGGAAATCTCCAACCGTGAGCTTAAGTGGATTTTGGAAAAAACAGTCAATTCATCACGGAAGGATTGGTCACTTAAACTCGATGATGCACTGTGGGCATATAGAACAGCATTTAAGACACCGATTGGGATGTCTCCATACCGTTTGCTTTATGGTAAGGCATGTCACCTACCCCTATAATTGGAATATAAAGCATATTGGGCAATAAAGTCTTTGAATTTTGATTTAAGCAAGGCTGGTTACAAGAGAAAACTTCAGTTAAATGAACTTGATGAGATAAGATTATTAGCATATGAAAATGCCAAGTTATATAAGGAAAGAACTAAGAAATGGCATGATAATCATATTCGAATCAAATCATTTAAAGAAGGAGACCAAGTGCTATTATTTAATTCAAGATTACGCCTATTTCCTGGAAAATTGAAGTCCAGATGGAGTGGACCATTTGAAGTAATCAAAGTTGCAGAACATGGAGCATTAGAATTGAAGAATCTATCTAATGGTTCTACATTCATGGTAAATGGACAACGATGTAAGCTTTATTTAGGTAATAGGATTGATGATCCACCACAGGTAACATTTTGAATCAATTTCATTAAGTATGAATAAATTTCAATAACTACTTAAAATGCTTTGTTTATTACAAATGTATTATTTGTTTATTTATTTTAAGTTAAAAAAAAAAAAAAAAAGGGGGGAAAAACTCATCAAAAGTCAAGTATGCAGGGAAATTATTTTGCAGGTAACAAAATTCGCGACCGCGAATACAAACTGCGCGGGCGCGACTATCGCAAAAAAGAGACAGAAGCTTTTTAAACAAAACTCGCGATCGCAACATTAATCTGCGCGAGCGCGAGTTTTACACAAAACAAGTCAGAAGCTTCAAGATCCCCAATCGCGATCGCAACATCTATTTGCGCGAACGCGAGTTCTCTGCAAAATCAGTCAGAAGCAAAGAGATTCACTCTCGCGATCGCGATAACACCAAGCGCGAGCGCGATTAGGGCAAAACAGAGGACAGAGGCGAATCATTCGCGAGCGCGAAATTGCAAACGCAATCGCGACTCTAGCAAAATTCCTGGCGCGATTCTACAAATTCTTGGCGCAACTTCCTAACGGTCAGAAATTCTCAACTGTCTTCTCATATTCCATTCAATTCTTTGCCTTCCCAAAGCATTCAAATCTGCAAAAACTATAAGTACCCTTTCAAATCCAATCAAAACTCTTTCTTTTTAACTTCCCCATTAACTACTTAACCCTATCCTTCCCCCGATTCATCTATATAAGAAACTCAATCCCTTCTTCACAAACCCCCAAACTTTGTCACTCCAAACCCAATTCCCAGTAACAAGTTTTTTGGCGCCGTTGCATATCCTAAACAACAAATATCTCCATCCACACTCACACCATGCCATTCAAGCAAAAGGCCAGGAAGACCAAGGAAGGATCTTCATCCTCTGCACCTGCACGAAAGGATTTGGCCACCAGATTTAAGGCTCCTTTCCCCATATATACTGTAGCAGAAGGCGAACGCTACACACGCCTAGCCAAATGCACTTTCACAGGTATGTATCTTCTTGCCCCAACCTTTTTGCAAGATACTGGTATTCTAGAGAAAGTACAGGAATATCTGAAAATTTTACATTTTGAAAAATTTAGTCAATTGCAAATTCCTGAGAATGCTAAATTAAGTTTAGAATTACTCACTACCGTTGATTGGGTGGATGAAGATCAAATAGCCATAAAATTTAGAGTGGATGGAGAAGAATTAACTGTAGGATATGATCAACTGCATGAACGGTTAGGATTTCCCAAAAGTTTAAGTCCTCCTAAACCGAAAGACTGGAGTGCCTCTTCCGTTTGGGAAAAACTAACAGGGCAATCAGCTTTTACCCCACGCAATTCTGGGAATAAATGGATAAAAGATGAGAGCATTTTATATCTGCACAAATACTTGTGTTATGCCTTGTTTGGACGGGTGGAAGCATCCAAAGTCCAAACAAGGGACTTGTTTATTTTAGATCGTATTTTGCAGGGGAAACAAGTGGATGTTGCAGGAATTATGCTTGATACATTATACAACGCCTCTCGTCATCAAGGCAAAGTTACTTTCGGAGTAGGTAGTCTGGCGCCTATCTTGGTACATATTGCTCGAATACCTATTCCACCTTATCAGCCCCAACCTACAGATACTTTTCGGTATATGGATGGAGCATTCTTGAAAAAAACAGGTTTGGTTGAGGAAGTAAAAACTGGCAGCACAGTTCTTTATCGTTGGAAGCCATGGGAAAGAAGAGTTGGGCACAGCGAGCGCGATGAAGGAACCTCGGATGCACAAACGCAAAGACAGCGGAAAGGCAAAGCGCCAGTCGCATCATCTTCTCATGCGGAAGAAGAAGAAGATGACGTTGCCGGATGGAGGCAAGTCTTGGGTAAAGTTGAAGCTTTACAGCAGTCGCAGGAAACCTTGCAAGCTACTGTTCTTGACATGGGACACAATTTCCACCATAAAAACATCGAATTCACTCCATCGCCTCCAGGTTCTCCGGAGGCCTAAGGTTTTTCTGTTTCCCTTTAGTTTTCTTTATATATTTTTTTTCAGTATTGTGTGAATTGCATGTGATATTTGTTTTTCTTGCATTTCTCATCCCACAATGAGGACATTGTGTCTTTTAAGTGTGGGGGAGACTTACATTTTCTTTTATTTTCTCTGATTCAAAAAAAAAAAAAAATGCACAATTAAAAAAGTCAACTTCTTTGCCTTAGTTCATTTGCTTTAAGTCTCTACATGTTGATTTGTTTGTATTTTGCTTGTTGAAATAGAAGTCTTGAATAATATACCGTAGTTAGAGAGATTGAATGTTTATATGAACTTAAGTATTGATATTTTACATATGACATTTTAAACTTTTCAAATAGCACATTTTAATCTTTAGTTAATTATCTAGACATTATGTTTTGTTTTAGAGAAGCTTGAATCCTACCTTGAATGAAGAATAGGAAGCAAATGAAAATTAAATACTTGTATGTTTCAAGTCAATAAAGGATGAAGGTATGTTCAAGAGAGAAAAATATAAGATAGGGGAATAACGGAAAATCCATTTTAAAATAAAAGTGGTATGGAGCATAAAATGCAACCACTTATCATTTAAATTCCCACATATCTTCAATAAAAATAGCAAAAAAAAAAAAAAAAAAAAAAAAAAAAAGTGGTATGGAGCATAAAATGCAACCACTTGAGTAAGATAGAAATAAAAACTACCTAAAAATGCCTTGAGATAAGAAAAGATACATGTATGCTATCTAAAATACTTCCTATTCTTTGCATTCTAAGGATGGAGGATTGTCTATCTCATTTCTTAAAAAATGGCTAGATTTATTACACTTCAGATTTTTGTTTGCTATTTTTAAATTTTACATGTCATATTCAATTACACTACTTGGTTCATAAAATATATATAATCTCTTATCTTTGGTAGATTACTTAAGAAGTCTAAATCAACGAATAAAAACAAACAAGATGAACATGAAGTTCAAAAAGAAAGATGAATATTTTTGCTTAGGGACAAGCAAAAGCTAAGTGTGGGGGAATTGATAGCCTCGCAAAGCGGGCAAATCTTGTTATGTTATTTCAATATAAATTGCATGAATGCATGATTGTTTTCTATATTTTACGTTTGTTCGTGTTGTTTTGCTTTAAAGTAATTTCCAGGTACAAAGTTGAAGCAAAGCTTTGTTTTATACAAAAGAAGACCAAAACAAGTTGAAAGAATGGAAGAAACCTTTAAATCCAGCCCTCACGTCGCGGAGCAGGTCGCAACAAAGAAAACACGCCCAAGTCGTGAGCGCTACCAGAAGTCGCGCGCGCAACTAACACCCAGGAAAGGAAGTCGCGAGCGCGATATGCATCTACGCGGGCGCGACAAGCAGATCTGAGTAACAGAAGCGATTGGACCAAAAGACGCGAGCGCGATATGCATTTACGCGAGCGCGAGAAAGCACCTTTGAGAGTCAGAAGGTTTTCCAGCAAAAGACGCGAGCGCGACTTTCATCTTCGCGCGCGCGTAATTCACTCTTGAGAGGCAGAAGCATCTGGAGCATAAGTCGCGAGCGCGACTTTCAACAGCGCGAGCGCGAGTCGAGATTTCCAGGAGACGTGTTTGCTGCCTTTTCATCAGAAAATCATATCTTTTTATGCAGGGGTTGGGACTCTTCCCATGAGAAGTCACCTTAAGCACCTCTTGGCCAATCAACACCACCATCACTCTTCTCTTCTATAAATAGCAATCAAAGTGAAGCTACACGATATATACGAGAATTGATTATTATTCAGAATTAGATTCACAAAATACTTAGATTGTATTAAGAGAGTGTGTTAGTAGTACTTAGAACAAGATTGACGAGAGTCACTTGTTATTGATTGTGCCAAGAAACACTAAGAAGTCCCTCGAGGTGTGACGCCCTCCAAGAGGCCTGAGTTAGATTCATTCTTTCTCTTGTTTTACAGACTTATTGTATGTTGTTCTTCATAACTCTTCTATGCAAAGCAACAATATCTAATTGGTAGTATTCAATAAAATTTCTTTAAGTTATCTTTTGGTCTTTGTTTAATCAAAGTTACTAGATTATATTCTCAGAAGGAAATAATTTAGTAAAGATCAAAGAGATTTAATTCATTGAGTTGAATTTACATATGCATGTTTCACTTATTTCTGTTGGAATTAAATCTATCTTATTGAAATAATCAAAGAATAAGAATTAGGTTTAATATTTAACAAAGTAAGGTTTTTATTATAAGTATAAGTACTTATAATAGATAGTATAATTCTATACTGAAAAGTTGAATTATATCATACCATGTGTAATTAAAGAATTCTTTATTGCATATTACAAGCTTTTGCATAGAGAAGGAAAATCCTGTGTATGATCAATTAATCTAAGTATTTTACTACACACTTGTCTTTATAATTAATTATTCTAAATATTTTACTATACACTTGTCTTTTAATTTAATTAAATAATAGTCTTAGTATAAATAGATATCAATCACTTTTGTATTTATTTCTGTAAACACACTATTAAGAGTAAAGTAGTAAAGTGTATTCAACCCGTTCCTCGTGGGATCGATCTTTTATTACTACGTTGCGATCCGTATACTTGCGGGAACTCAATAGAGACGCAACACATTTCCACTCAAGCACTGAAATCGGATGCATAAGACCAGCTGGAAACTGATGCTCAGCCTTAGCCTGCTGGCAAACCAAACATCTAGATACATACTCTAAGATACTCCTTTTAAATGCTAGGCCACCAATAGAGATCTTTGAGATCATGATACATCTTAGAACTACCTAGATGCATGTCATAAGAACTAACATGAGCCTCATCAAGAATCATCTGTCTCAACTCAAGAATCTTAGGCACATAAATACGATCCTTGAAATTTAAGCAACCATCATCCTTAATCTGAAATCTCTTCTTCTTACCCTCTAAAGTCAGCTTCTTCCATTCAGCAATCTGATCATTTAAACTCTGAGCATCTCTAACCTGCTAAACCAAATTCGGTCTGACCATCAATTCTGTCTCAATGGAACCATCATCGCGCAATGACATAATAGCAAACATAGCCCTCAAAGTAGACATATACTTCCTACTCAAAGCATCAGTAACTACATTAGCTTTACCCAGATGGTAATCAATTATACAGCCATAATCTTTAAGCAGTTCAATCCATCTCCTCTATCTTAGATTCAACTCTTTTTGTGTAAGCAAATACTTTAAGCTCTTGTGATCAGTGTAGATGAAACACTTCTCACCATACAGATAATGCCTCCATATCTTAAGAGCAAACACAATAGTAGCAAGCTCTAAGTCATGAGTTGGATAGTTCTTCTCATGAGGCTTAAGTTGCCTAAAAGCCTAAGCAACTACCTTACCCTCTTGTATAAGCACGCAACCAAGACCACTAAGTGAAGCATCACTGAAAACCAGATAGTCTTTACCAGAAACCAATTGTGTAAGGATAGGAGCCTCAGTAAGCATAGCCTTTAACTTCTCAAAGCTAGCTTGACATTTATGAGACCACTCAAACTTCACGTTCTTGTGCAACAACTTTATCAAAGGAGCAATAAGAAAAGAAAACCCTTTAACAAATCTTCTATAATACCCAGCCAAGCCCAAGAAACTCCAAATCTCTATAGCATTCTTAGGCGACTTCCAATAAAGAATTGCCTCTATCTTCTTCGGATCAACTCAAATACCATCAGTTGAAACCACATGGCCAAAAATGGTACCTCAGCAAGCTAAAACTCACACTTACTAAACTTGGCATATAACTGCTTATCTCTTAGAGACTGTAAGACTATCCTCAAGTGCCTATCACGCTCATCCTTAGTCTTAAAATAGACTAAGATATCGTCAATGAAAACCACTACAAATTGATCTAAATAGGGATGAAAGACCTTATTCATCAAGTCCATAAAAGCAGTTGGAGCATTAGTCAACCCAAAAGGCATGACTAAAAACTCATAATGGCCATATCTTGTCCGGAATGTAGTCTTAAGTATGTCTTCCTTCTTAACTCCCATCTGGTAATACCAAATCTCAGATCAATTTTAGAAAAGACACATGCCCCCTTCAACTGATCAAACAAGTCATTAATACGAGGCAACAGATATTTGTTCTTAATCGTCAACTTGTTCAACTGTCTACAATCAATGCACAATCTCATGGAACCATCCTTCTTCTTAACAAGTAGAACTGGAGCATCCCAAGGAGAAACACTAGGGTGGATGAATCCCTTATCAAGCAACTCTTGAAGCTGAACCTTTAATTCCTTCAACTCGGCAGGAGCCATCCTATAAGGAGCAATAGGAACTAGAGCAGAACATAGAATCACATCAATACCAAACTCAACCTCACGATCCGGCGGTAACCTAGGAAGCTCATCAGGAAACATATCAGGAAAATCACACACAAAGGGTATGTAACATCTCTTCCCGGTCCACCCGTTAACCCAAATGAACCGAGCCGAGACGCTACAATCTGGTTGAACCTATGTCCTGTCATGCTGATATCATCCTGTATGCTAAATATGAATACAAAACACTCCCAATTAAACTCCAAACTTTCAACATCTCCAAATAATCATCATAACACGATAGCACTTTATATATTTTTATAACTGTATAAATCCTCAAGAACAATTGATATCCAGCATATTAATTGCATGCATTACATATATTAAGTCTTTATGAACTAATCATACCAACTATTTTAAAATATTTCATATTCAATCATTTCATAAGTATTATTCTTATCTCCAACTACTTACACCAAAATAATTACATGCTTCACTTATATTTCCAATCACATAAGCTCTAACAAATGTAATAATTATACATGCCATAATTCTTAATTATATAACTCTCAATCTACTACTCCCAAATTAGTCACTTCTGCTTTGATAGTACTCTGCAAGTCTTCAAGTAGCAACCACGATCTTCAACTTATGCGTGATAAAAATCGACGCGCTGAATATAAAACTCAGTGGTGCTCATAATTCACATACTTAACAAAGTGCGATGGCAACTTACTTAAAAGTACAAATGTCATAAACTTATTGATAATCATAGAATCAGTAAATTTCAACATAAATGTATCTTTATAGCAAAGAATAAACTTCTAATTCATAACCTAAATCATTGAGTTCTAATGATCTGATAACTCCTTTACATGAACCTTTAATCACACATATCATGACACTATCATGATCTTACCTACTGTTCATTATGCTGTATGAATTAAACAAATAAACATGTAAGAACACATAACAGTATATTTTCATTGTCTTACTTGCTGTTCATTAGGTTGTATGACTTATGCACTTTTTAGTCACAGCATATAAGTTATAAATAATAAAATCTCATAACTGTATGGCTTCATAAGAACTAAATAAATAAACTAGTAAGCACACATAACATTATACTTTCATAATCTTACCTGATTTTTCTTATGCTGTATGAATTCTACAACTTTTATTAAAACTCAGTGAATATCGCAACGAATAAAGAAACATGTAAGCACATACATATGTAGAAATAAACATGTAATCACATATGGAATGTAAGCACACATATCATGATACTTTCATTATCGTACTTGCTGCTCATTATACTGTATGATTATGCAATTTGTAGTCAATATAACTGTATAGCTCCATAAGGTTATAGTGAAACCAAAGTGATAAGAAGAACTATATGAAACTGGATGAATACTGTATGACTGGGCTGCTATGGCCATTATATAATCATATCCACTCAACAGCCTGTAGCCGGAGTACCAAACTGTATGGGATGCAGATCTGCTATCCTATGTCGCGACATAGCCTTATCTACGTGGTTTCTACCTAACCTTAATGGAGCATAATATTGGTATGTCAATATATAAAACAAAAGCATATTAACTGCTTCATAATTTCATAACCCATACTGCTTACCTGTATGCTGATAGCCTCGCCAAGCGAGCAACTTGTGTCATGTTAGTTTCACATCATTTGCATCATGTTCGTTTCACATCATTTTCATGCTTGCATTTTGTGTTTATACATGTGTTCATGTTGTCTTTTTGTTTTAAAATGATTGGAGGCATACAAGTTGAGCAAAGGAATACAATTGCATAGAAAAAGAGATCCAAATGAGCATCAAAACACATGTCGCGAGCGCGAGAAGCACACATGAGGGTCAGTGAGTTTACAGGTGAGATTCGCGAGCGCGCAATGAAATTCGCGAGCGCGAGAAGCACAAATGAGAGTCAGAGAGTTTACAGGCAAGATTCGCGAGCTCGACATGAAATTCGCGAGCGCGCATCATGTTTTCCAGCCTGCGCAGTCTATACTATTTTGGTCATATCTCTCAATTTATAACTCCGATTTGGGTGATTCAAAAACCCATGGAAAGCTAACACATAGAGGAACAAATAACTCTTCTATGTCACTTCCTAATTCCATCATTAAATAGGGTCAAAATCATGGTGACGTTACTGGTTACTTTTCCAGCAAAACCTGTTTCAGTAAAAACTCAATATTTACTTCATTTATTCATTTCATCCTATGATTTCTCACCATTTCCAATCCTCTCACTCAACCTTAAGCAACATATCTTCTCATTATCAACACACCACACAAATTCTCATGCAAGGAAATTAATTAAACTAAAAGAGATAGCACACCTTCACTCCAAAAAGCTTGAGCTCTTCTTTTTAGCTTCCTTCTACCTTTGAGCTCACCTCTCCTATACATAAGAATTCTTATGAATACTCTAAAAATATCACCAAATGATTCAAGTATGAAATTCAAGAAGGTTTACTTACTTGGATAGAATAGAAGTTGAATGTAATGCTTGAATCCCATGAAAATTGATGGAGAAAGGAAGGTGAAGTAAGGTAAAGGAAGTAGTTGAAGGAGATGAAGATGATGAAGGAGATGAAGAAGATAAAGATGAAAAATGGGAAAGTGAAATGGAAGTCTCGGGTAGACTCCAAAAATATCATGATTTTGTGTGTAAAATTACCAAATGGTACCTCAAGTGTCAATATGTTACAACTTAATACCTAAGCTTTTTATTTTAGTGCAAGTAAGTCCTAATCCTTATACTTTGATCTTTTTGCTTCCTTCAAGTAAGTCCACTTCTTTTCCTTATTTCAGTTACCTCCCATTCTACCCTACTCTGGACTCTAATAGCTTGAACCGGGTTTTGGGTCAGCCCGACTCGACTCTAAACAACGACTCGATTCAATAGGATGTCACAACTTACTATGTCAGACATAGAAAAATGGGACGTTACAGGGTATGTCACTCAAACTAGGCTCATCATGCTTAGACTCAAGCATGCAAGCAATGAAAGCACTACAACCCTTCTGAATCAGGCGCCTAGCCTTAACAGCTGAAATGACATTAGAGAGATAATCTGATCTCTCACCTACAACCACTACCTTAATATCATCAGTGGTTTTAAGTGTGATTCTCTTCATTCCGTAATCAACCATGACCTAGTGTCTATACAACCAATCCATGCCCAATATCACATCAAACTCTCTAAAGGACAACTCAATCAAATCACCAGGAAAAACATAGCCATGAAATAACAATAGGACAGTCTTTAAACACCTTACTCACAATCACACTATGTCCTAAAGGATTGGTCACCTCAATATCTTGCTCTAACATATCAGTCTTAATACCACTCTCAATACTCATAGGAATGCATATATATATATGAATGTGTGGAATCTGGGTCTATCAATGCATGTACTTCAAGTCCTAAGATAGAAAATGTACCTGCAATGACGTCTGGAGCATCCTTCTCCTTAAGAGCTCTGACTGCATAAGTCCTGGCAGCTGTTCTACCCTCAGGTCTACTAACTGTCTCCGATGCTGATCTCTGCCCAACTGTACCCACTGAGTTCATATGACCTCTACATTTGCCTCTAGATGTAGTTGGAGTAGACCTCTCTAATCGAGGCTGAACTGTGGTAGTAGAACCCATCAGACAATCTCTACATAGATGATTTATAAAACCACATCTGAAACAAGCACCTGTGACTCTATGACACTCACATGTGTGTCTCTTACCACAATGGGCACATGTAGGATACTCACTCCAACCAGACCCTCTGGTACTAACTATAGAAGTTGACTATGGGGCAGATCTAAAAGACGAAGTACCACGGCAATGACCTTTGCCCGGTCTATGCCCTGATGACTGAACTGACCTCTGCCTCTTATCCACTGGCAGTCTATGAAACCGACTGACTAACTGACTCTGAGGTCTCTTAAACTGCTGGGATCTACACCTTCTATTCGGCTAGTCAGTCCTAACCTCCACAAGCTCTAGTGCAGCAGATACTAGAGTAGAAAACTCAGTGTGATGGCGAGCTACCAAATGCTTCGTCAACTCATCATACAAGCCTTTCCTGAACTTCTTGCGTCTCTCCTCCTCAAAGGGCACCAGCTCTCTAACATACCTACTCAGCTTGACAAACTCTCGCTCATACTTTGAAACAGTCATCCTACCCTATCAAAGCTCCATGAACTCAGTCTCCTCTACTCCACATATAAATATCCAACATACTTTTTCTTGAACTCAGATACAAAGAAGTCCCATGTCCTCCTATGGACATCCACAGATCGGGAAACTGTATCCCACCATTAATACGCTTCCTCCTTAAACAAAGATAATGCACATACCAGGCGATTAGCAGGAATACACTGCATCTGCTCAAAGATCCGCTCAGTACTCTCTAACAGTACTCTACAGTAGATGATCTGACTTTCGGTCATTCAACTCGACAGCCGCATATTTCCTCAACCTCTCAATCTGTGGCTTAAGAGTAGGAACATCAGTTGGAGGAGCAGCATGCACTGCACCAACAGCCTACCTCAATATGTCGCCCATCTGCTGGAGGAAAGCATCTTGACCATATCTAAGAGCACCCGTGATCAGTCAAACCAATAGGAACTGTAGCAGGAGGTGCAACAGGAGGAACGGGTGGAGCATAGCTCTCCACCTCCTCGTCCACAGCATCTCGAGAGCCCGACACAGACATCCTAACCCAATAAACCTACAACCATAAAGATCCACAGGATATGACATTAGAGGAATATTCCTTAACAGTCTCTTAGGGCATGTAAATTAATTAGACCTATATTATACCTTAAAACAAGTTAAATCCTAGAATCAATTACCATAATGCTCTGATACCACTAAATGTGACACCTAAAATCCAATTTCATAAAATAGGATCTTAAGAGCCACATTAGGTTTAACACCGAAGTATTAAACCGTCCTGCTTAATACTTAACAATTTAAAAATATTTCTTTTAGTTTTACAAAAATTTTCGAAGAAATCCTACAGAAAAACTGCAAGAGTTTTCCCTATATATTCAGTATCACAAAAACATTTAAAACACTTCTATAATTCATCCACACCTCAATACCATTTTCAAAATTTTTCTACCAATACAACTCTACATTCTCAACCCATCATCCAACACATATCATAAAAACTCAATACGGATAATAAATCAGTTCCTTTTTAATTAAAGCATTTAAGATATTCATTACATGCCATAAAATATTCTAACTCTGAAAATAAAACTATTGTTTCAAATATTTATTTCATAGCATTCTGACTTAAATAAAAACATTCTAGTGGCGTAATTAGATTTACATGCCATTAGATTTTCCTAACTATTGAAATAAAAGAGAAACTGGTTGAACACTGACTGTAATTAAATAGGAGCCTCTGAATAGTCTGATGCTCATTGCGGATTGTCTACCCCAAATCAGCAACTTGCAGATGACAAGTCAACGCTCTAAGCGTAAAGTTTAGTGGTGCTTATTTCCCATTTATCGTAGGGAAATACATAGAAGCAGTCATAATATCACGTATTATGATATACAACATTTATTCATTAATAGACAACATAATTATAATATAGCATATTTCAGACGTATAATATAAATATTCACAGTCAACATGCTTAATTTAATCTAATAATTATGCATCACTAAATTAGACATACCTAACCATGATATCACACAAATCAACATATGTTCATACAAGCAACATAATTATTTATTTAATTAATTTATAAAAACTATATTTTTAATTAGGCCTTTAGCATACTTAGAAGAATCAAATAGCAGACAGAGAATTCCATAATAAACATACGGCTTGAAAGCCTATATAATATCATACGACTCGTCGGTCAAAATAAAATAGCCATATCCAGAAAATGTGGTTCGTTAACCCTATTAAATTGGAGTTCGTTAGCTCCTATAAAATGGGGTTCGTTAGCCCCTATAAGACACTAGATGTCACATATAAACAGTATTGTATTCCTATTGCATGACATACCTCTATACAACTATTGACTCAACCAAGTAGACCAAGGCCAATAAAATATTTATTGTAATTAATTCATGTCATAATTCATACAAATCAGTGTTCATAAATAAAACACCTGATCTCATAATTATACCGGAATATTTTATTACAGTCCAAAAATATTCTCTTTCATAAATTCTATTTATTCATAAAAATCATACTTTTCTATACTAAATATTTTATCATAAATTCATTTCCATAAATCGCTCATAAACACATATTAATACTTAATTAATCATAATTCTTATAAAATTAGATGAATCCATAACATATATCCACAAATGATATTTTTTTTATCTCATAAAATATTCTACCATGGCACATAAATTCATGTCATCCAATTAAATTCATAATCATAGCATATTTCACATAGTCATTCATAATTCACCAATAGGCACAATTCTCAAGACCATGGTAAAATTTTCAATGCACTAATTTTTAACATAATATCACCATCTAATTAATCCATATTTCACTTATTTCTAATATTCTTCTGATTGGGACTTAAGTGGATCAATTAGTTAATTAATTGATCTAAGAGGAATTTAAAACTCAATATTTCTTTTAACTTCCTAAATTATACTAAATTGATTTAGTAGTCATAAAGTTTTATTATTTTTATTATTCCTATTATTTAACAATTAAGTACCTAATTAAGCTAGATGTCACCAATTAACTTCCTATCCACTTAATTAAATTGCTCCTAACTAATTAATTTATTACTACTACTTAATTATCACTAATCCTAAATAATCATCATCTTAATTAAGGACAAATTATAATTTTGGTCCTTATAGTCTTTATCAATTATAAATGGATCCCATTTGGAATAAATAAACTAATGGTATATTAAATTATCCATAGTCCACAATTAATCCTTTTTAAGGGTCCAATTTATAATTATAGTCCTTAATCAACTCCCAAATTGTTCTTTAGTCCATAATGCATGCAAAGTGCATTTTGGTCCTTGCAAACTGTCCTAATGGTCCTTAAAATTCTCTTTTTGTCCAAATCCTCCTTAAGCATAGGGAAATATCTCCTTAGTCCTTGAAACATGTCCAAATAAGTCCATTAGTTATGAAAATATTTTTTGGTACCCAAAATAAATTTTGTCTTAGTTAAATTTTTATATAACAAGTGCAATAATTCATTTAAATTATTTTTAATTATCTTCAACCATCCACACAACAATATTTACATATCACATATATAAAATAAAATTTAAACATCATAAAAGAAACACTACATAGTTTAGCCAACCTTAGAAGAATACATAAAAAACATTTAAATTTTACAAAAATCTATATTTAGCATCTACTACATTACATGTAGATTTAAGCATTAAATCACTAAAAACTGATATAGATTTAAATAAAAAAAATATTATTAAATTCGGTCAATATGAAAAGCATAAACTAAAATTTCATAAAAATTATTTCTAGCATAAATGAGACATCTTAAACATTGATGAACTCATTTAAAGCATAAAAGTCAAGTCTTGGAGCACAAAAATATAAAATCATGCAAAAAAATTCCTAAAAATATCTAAAGATGAGAAAATAGCACAAACCTTGATTTAAAAGCTAGAAATCCACGAAATCAAGCTTGAGTCTTTTCTTTTCCTTTAGATTTGGAGGTATCTCCCTCTAAAATCATAGAAAAAGAAAACTTACTACATGCTTTGGAAGAAATGAAAAATCTTGACATTAAAATGATGTAAATGACGTTAATAATGCTAGACTAGCCTTGGATTTGGAAAATACTTGAGTTTTAGAAAAGAGAGAAAGATACAATAGCTAAAGAGAAGAGAAAACTCACACTTAAAAGCTTTACCTTGAGAAATAAACTTCAAATCCGTGGACTAGGGTGCTTGTTCTCTAAAATACTTAGTTTTATAAAGAGAAATGGTGTTTCAATGAAGAAGGTAGTAAGGTTTTTCCATGGTGGTGAGAGAAGAGAAAGAGAGAAAATAAAGAAAAAGAAGAAAGAAAGAAAAGAGAGAGGGAGAAAAGAGTTGGCGTCGGAATTGGTTAATTGTTTTGGGTAAAAGAGTGTATTAAGCTTTAGTCCATAGGTTAATAATGTGAATAAGGGTATTGTCCATTGAGTATTGGTGTTTTAACTCTTGTACAAAATAACCTTTTTAAAATAATATCCTTTGGTCTTTGCATGGTAGTTAACACATAAATCCTTGATCTTAAACTATTGGGTAAAGAATACATAGATGCACACACCAATTTTATCTTTATTATAAAATGGTGTAGATTTAATTTGATCTATTTCAATCCAATGCTCAAATTTGACACTACACACAAGCATAATATAAATTCTGACTGTCTATCATAAATTGCACAATATATCAAAACATAGCCTCTATACATGGCAAATTATTAAAATGCCCTTATGGCACTATAATTCACCAGAATCATAATTAATTCATATTAATGCATGATGAGACTCTAAAATGATTTAATGCATGCTGATGGCATGTTTAGAAAATGTGGATGTGACAATGATGGAGCTAGTATGGAATGGAGGAGTTGGAATGAGTTGTGTTTATCAAAAGAGCATGGAGACTTGTCATTTCATAAGCTTCTTGAATTTAATCTGGCTCTCTTGGAGAAGCAGGGATGATGGATGCTTCAAAACCCGCACTCTTTAGTGCAAAAAGTTTTAAAGGATCATTACTTCCATCTCGTGAATTCCTTGAATCGGAGCTTGGGAATAACCCATCTTTTTATGGAAGAGTATTTGGACGTCGAAATTTATTCTCAGCCGTGGTTATCCTATGCAAGTGGGAACTGGTCATTAGATTTCATTTTGGACTAAGCCATGGTTGCCGGACATGGCCCAGCCACGAATTCAGACACCATGCCTGCTTTTTATGGAAGGTATGACTGTTTCGATGTTGATGAGTCCTAATCAATTGCAATGGAATGAACCTTTCATTAAAAATCTCTTCTCAGCACGAGATGCCAAACTCATTCTAAAAATTCCATTAACAGCAGCTGCTCGAAGAGATTCATGGCTTTGAGCTTTTGAAGACCATGGGCAGTATAAGCTTTCTAGCGGCTATAGGGTGGCAATGGATTTAGTTGCACCAACTACTATGGCTAATGGGGATTTCTGGTCTACAATTTGGAGAGCAAAGGTGCCAAAAAAAGGTACAACATCATGTGTGAAGATCTTTTCTTGATGTTTTGCCTTGTTATGCGAATTTGCGAAAGAATATTGATGTTGCTTTAATGTGTCCTGTTTGTGGCGTTGAAGAAGAAACTGCAATTCATGTTATATTTCTATGTGCTTTTACTAAACAAACATAGCTTTTATCTCGGGTTGGGTGGCGCCCATTTCACACGTTGCAAGAATGGCTTGCTGTTGTTCGTCCCTCTAACGCAGTAGGCCTGAACGAAGCCTTTATGCTTTTATGGAGCTTATGGTGGCATAGGAACCAAGTGGTTCGGCACAATAAACATATATTCTCCCCATATTCATCCTTGGCTATGCTCGACAGTAATTGACAGAATGGCAGCAACGAATATTTTGTCCACAGGTACACATGCACAAACTGAATTGACATCTTTGGTCAAATGGTTTCCTCCACTTGTTGGCAAATATAAGTGTAATGTTGATATTCCATTAGACGGTGAACATAATGTATTTAGCATTGGTATTATATTGCGGGATTATTTAGCAAGGTGTATGGCAGGCTGCTCATTTACAAGGCCAGCAATAAATGATCCGAAGTTAGGAGAGGTTATGTGTTTTCGTGAAGCTTTAAGCTGGTTGAAGGTTAATGGCTTCTCTTCGGTAATTATAAAATCAGATTGTCAAGTGTTAATCAATGCATTATAGTCTGATACTTTGGATTTATCTTATTTTGGTTTAGTGATTTTGAATTGTAAAACTCTTTTTGGCTAAGTTAAAGACAAATTTTTTTGCTTTTGTTAAGAAATCTGTGAATCAGGTTGCTCATGCCATTATAAGGGCATTGGTGTCTATGGCTAATTTCTAGTGGAAGGTAATGCTCTCCTTTTTTGGATGACGTAATAGCTTTTGATTCTAATAATATGAGGTAAGAGCTCAGATATTCATTTCCAAAAAAAAAAAAAAAAGCTACAAATCAAAATAAAATTTGTAAAATTTGAAATAAATTATCTAATTTCAGTTTTAAACCAAAACCAACTATTCTAAAACTATCTTAGAAATCGCCTAAAAAGCAGTTCAATTCCGGTTCTACCTTTTTCATAATTTGAACCATAGTCACGCCTAAGTGTATGTACTTCAAAAGGTTTAATTTAAAATGTATATATGTTGATATTGAAAAAGTTATAATAAATTTTAGATAAATGACGATATAAATTGAACTGAAGTGTATGTGCATATGCATACTGCTATTTTATTAATTAACTGTCATATTCACATTAATCTCATATGAAATAATCAGTATTTAATATTAAAAAATAAAAAACGAATATGAATAATGAGTATAATTAACGTGCAAAACACGTTAATAAAAGACTAGTCTATTTATTCCTTAGAATTTGTTTTTACCGTTCCTAGTGGTATCCGTTGTGTTGGGATATCTTATCTGTCTCTCCCGAAAAATGGAAAACAGCGCTCTTAACGAAATTTGAATATCTTAAAATAACATTAGTCATAACTAATTAGAAAATTAGATTTTATTAGTTGATTGCATATAACGTATTAAAATTATTTTTTAACTAAATACATATGAATAATTTTTTTTCGAAAGGGATATATAGATAATTAAACATTTTAAAATTTTAAGTTTTATTTTTTAAAATTTATTTTTAATATTTGATTATATTTTTATTATAATTTAAAATATTTTTTTAGAGAGAGATAAAAGGAAAAAAATATTCTTTTTTAATATTATTTTTTCTTTATGTTCATTTGAATTAACGTTGCTAGTAATTTGCATCGCAATAATATAAATTAATTAATTATATTTATTTTAATGAAAAGAATATTTATATTTTAATATTATACAGATAGAAAAAAATTAAAAGAGCGTGCCAATATATGACACGTCAACGCAGGTGTTGAGCATGTAACCAACATAATCAATGTAGAACAACACAGGTCCTAAAAAAGACCAAGTTAATCCTCAAAGACTGAAGGGCATGGAAATCCCTACACTCAAATATTACCGGTCCACGCGACAAAAAGACCCAGAAAGAAAGGAAGAGAGCGCTCAAAGGAGGATAGTTAGTTAAGTTAGCTATTCGATACAACGTAGGGACAGATTCTTTTCCTGCTATCTCTGTGCTCTCTGTGTTCAACTCTGTGCTATCTGTGTTCACTCTCTCCCTCTCTCAAGGTGAGGTCACTGAATTTACTCTCTTTTACTCAGGTATGGCTTCTACATTTTAATTTGTATAAATACGGACGAATTTATACAAACATAAGGGATTCTCTGTAGAAAACAATCAAATCATCAATATTTGCGCAAGATTTGAACTTGGTCCTGGAAATAGAGATGGTTGTTTTGAATTAAATGCAAAATATTTATGCATAATTTTGTAATGGGCGTTTTCTTGATAGTACTAAAATTTCTTTCGTGAACTACTTATATGAAGTTTGTAAGTTTTCTTTGGTCGTTTAGATTATCTAACACATATTTTAGATTTGTAAATTTAGATTTTATTTGGGGATAAGTTTGAAATATATTATACAGCAGCTGTAATTTCTTCTAAACTATCAAAAATTTGATTGGATAAAATTTTCGTCCTATTTTGCAAGTGTATATTTTGATTTTTATACGATTTTGAACTAAAATTTCAAATTTCTTAATCAAAGGCAATCTGAAGTTTTGCAAAATGCATTTGTGACAATCTGGACACTTTGGAAGAAAAAATGATTGTAAATGCATCATGGAAGATCACTGCAAGGTCTTAATTTTTATTCCAAATCCAAAAGGAATCCCAGATTTAGGAGATTGTATCTATTTGTCTTCATTTCTATTGGTGCGATAAAGAAATTGATTATCTTCCTTTCCTACCCTTCATTACTTCTCCTAAAACCATATATCAATGTCCCCAACTCATTTGAACAGTGGTCTCTGATGGGGTCTTCACTAATACTCAGAAGGTGTTGACTAGCTACAGTGTATATGTGCAATAGTCCTGTATTGAATCTTATTCCACCTGTGATAAGTATAAAATGTTTAATCTCAGGCATACTTTATCTCAACCCGTAGTAAAGCAGAGGAGCTGTTGTAGATTTGGTGTACCTGTATAAAACTAAATATACATTCTAGCATTTGGAGATAATTCTTGTGTGGGGATGAGGAAGAAAACAGAGCATTCATTCAATATTAATTTAAACATACTGCGGAAAATATAACCCCAGAAGGGCATGTGGAGGGAAAGCATTCATGTAGATCCTAAAAATTTGGCAATTATAACTTTTTTCGGAGTTAATAGGAACACAGGACGCTAGGAAGATCAGCACAGAATCAGGAACTTGCCTGTATTTTTAATTGCCAATGTAGTTGGTCCCAATTAATTGCTGTAATATTTTGCTAAGTTGATGTAAATATGTTAGATTTTATCTAATTTATAAAAGTTAGATTCTAAGTGAGTGTAATAGGCTTAACATGGTATTTATTATCAGCCTGTAAATAATTCTTATAAAATAATATGAATCATGAAAATCTTCTCTATCGTTATTTTTCCTTTTTATTTAATAAAATTGTGAAGCTTATTTCAGCTATTTCCTTTTCCATCTTTTATATCCTAAGCTTCTTTTTTATTTTTTATTTTTTTAATTTTTTCCTTTACTAACTTCTGGCTGCAGTACAGGGATGCTAGGAAGACCACTGACTTCTCCTCTGTTAACATTTGATTCCAAGACATGTTTGAGCTTTTTAACTGTAAGTACTGTTATATATCTCATTCCTAAAGCATTACTGGAAGCAAGGACATAGAATCCTTGCTAGAGTTTAGAATGAAAGCATTACAGGGAAAAAAAATGACAAATTCAAAATATGGATCATTTTGTTACCGGAAACTCATTGCATGGTATGAATTAGGCTCATTTAATTATTTCCAGGGAGGGATATTCACCAAATTCATTCCCTAAATGGGGTTCAGGCTTTGAAATGATGTTCTTGTAATGTGATGGATTAGTTTCTTAAGGAAATCTAATTAATGTACTTGCTTATGTTATTTGGGTCATTTCTTGATGCTTTTTTGTCTTGCTAATTGTTCCTAGAATGTAAGCTAAAGTGTAAACTTTTGATGCTAAAGGGCATCCCTAGTGCATGAGGCTCATTGCTTTGTGAGGGTTGTCTATTGTATGTGTTGTACCGATATTTTTGCAGCGAGGTTATGTCCACAACTCAAACCTATGACTGATTGGTCCCTAAGGAATAACCTTGCCATTGTGCCGGTATAAACTTGCAAAGAGATTAAGATTCTAATAAACTTTAACATTGCATGTAAAGAGATTAACATTTCAAGTGGTAAGTCAAAGAAACAAAGATCGGTGATATTAAATAAGATGCTGTGCTTCTGTCACACCGAGTGCATTTTGCAGTTTTCCCACATCTGCCTTTGTGTCTTTCCAAATTGCTTGCACTGCATGACAAGTTGTCTTGGTCAAGTTGTTGAATTTTTATTAGCTTTTACTGTCCTTGAGCATTGGAAGCATTAAAATTCACCTTATCCGCCTGTTTCGGTGGAAGGGCTATCAAAGTTCCAATAAATTATTGAGTCCAATAATTTTGAAATTTTAACTTCTCATTGCAGCCCAATCTTGCCCCTAGTGTTGCTCATTCGAATGTGAAATATTCTGGTGCTTTTTCATCAAGTGTAATCACCTATACCTCTCATTTTTCTCCTAAGAAGTGGATATTACGTTCTACTGCACAAATTGACAATTTAACTTTGAGTGATGAAGAGAAGAAGACATGGGAAGCATGCAGAGAAGCCCTATCTGCATTCGAGTTCAGTGTTGAGGAGAAAGACAAGATGCTTGGAAAAGCATTTGGTCACGTGCATTCGCCTTACTGGGGAGAAGAAAGAAAAAAAGAAGTCCCAAAATTTGAAATTGTAAGTGAAATATTAGATTATCTGAGAAGTCTTGGTCTTTCTGATGATGATCTCTACAAATTGGTCAAAAAATTTCCTGAAGTTCTCGGTTGTAGCCTTGAACACGAATTGAGGAATAATGTGAAGATACTTGAGAAGGATTGGGGGATAAAAGGAAAATCATTACGAAATCTTATGCTTCGAAATCCAAAAGTTTTAGGTTACAACATTGATTGCAAGGGAGATTGTATGGCGCAATGCACACGGTGTTGGGTTCGGTTTTAGCAGAATGTCAATAATTTTTTCATATACTGAAGGGAGACTAATGCAATATCGTTTCCTCCTACATCTTTTCTGCATATACTGTGTATATATGTTTGAATATGCACATCTTCATTTAAAATTAACACATGATTATTTTCAGTATTAATGTCATTAATTATGTTTGTCAAAGCCCACTTGTGACCTGGAGATCATGAGTTCGAGTCACAGAATACAGAATCAGTCAGGGGATGCTTACTGCATTAGGATGCCCTTTTTAATTATATTTGTCAGATTGAAACCGTAAACCTAGTGCTTGAATGACCTCTAACTCATTCTAAGGTAATTTTTTCTGTTTTGAATCTAGCAGTAATATTATTACCACGGATTGGTTTTTGCTCACTGTACTAAGTTAATCTTTTCGGTTCAGTTACAAAAATACCATTATCTACTATGTTGTCTAGTCTCAAGAATTTAATCATAGATATGCTGATGAAATGATGAATTTAAGCATACCTCCTATCTTTTTTCCCTGGTGAAAAAATATTGATACCCTTATTTATGTTAATTTTCATTATTAGATTTGTTGGATGTGTATATAATAGTGGACAAAGGAGGGCGCATGGGAGCTGTTGTGCCATTTAAGTTCAAAATTTTAAAAAATTTTCTTTATAAAAGCGTTTTGGCCTCTCTAATTTTTAAAATTAATTTCTTTTCAGTCATGCTATCTTTAGATTTAAAGACCCTGTTTTAATGAATGTAAGTAAGTCGTCTTTCCCTTGTAATACTAAAAAAGAGAGGGGAAAGGAAACAAAAGATGTTAGTAGTTACTCTCTGCAATTTGATTCATTTATATACAGTAGTAGTTGCCAGCAAAAAACAAAAAGTGAGGGTTCTTAAAAGCATGCATGTTGATTTGAATGTGCGGGTAATTAGTGGATTGAAGCACACGTAATGTTATTTTCATAAAACATGAAAAGCATGGTTAACTAAATGTGCGGGTAGCCTTCAAATTCCAATCATTATGTAATTACTAACAAAATACTTACCGAAACCGAATTAATGGCTCCATTTATAAGCCGAATAAATAAAATTAAGAATTTTTAAAAAAATATTTTGATTTTATTCTTTTTTTCTAATATATGGTTAAAAATACTCTTGTTTCAATAAAAATCCTTTCATTGGTCTAAATAAATTTTGAAAAAGAAAGGAAAAAGTTTAACAGAAAGGGTCAGCAGAAAATTTTTTTTTTTTCTCATTGGTAATAAGGGTTTGATTCTTGGAATTAACGTTGAGATCGTTTAACAGAAATCACAATTCACAGGCTTTTACTTTGAAATGTTGTTTAGCTACTCACTTTTAGAGTTAAATCATTAAACATACCTCAAACTTTGCGAGTAGTTTTAATTATATCCTAAATCTAACTTTCTTTTTCCTATTCACAGGCTTTTACTTTGAAATGTTGTTTAGCTACTCACTTTTAGAGTTAAATCATTAAACATACCTCAAACTTTGCGAGTAGTTTTAATTATATCCTAAATCTAACTTTCTTTTTCCTAGCATACTGAACTTCAATTTAGTTATAATAGCACTTAATTTCAAATTGTATCCAATTTCATGAATAAAAATATTATTTTCGTTAGATCTACACTCTCCCTTATAATCAGGTTAACTAAAAATTCACTTTTTAAAAATGCCCTAACTAATATTGTTTAGGAATTTAAATTCATAAAAAGCCAAGTAACATAATAAATTTTAGTTCGTTATAAGCATAAACTATTAGTTTAGGTTTTTGTTTTGCTATTTTTTAAGCGTGGAATTTTGTTTATACTCAGATTAAATCTCTTATAAAAATAGATTTTATTCATTATGGCGTCATTTTATTTTTAGGGAATAATTACTTGTTGTCAATATTAGATAAATAAATAAAAGTATTTTATTTTTAAGATGAATAGATTATTTTTTATTTTAATATTTATATTTATTTATTTATAAGCTATGGTTGAGAAGGAGCCTAATTTAGGGGAAAAGGTTAAACTGAGTCCCACAAAAATAATATTTTATTTAGTAAATGGAGTACAATTTAAAATTAAAGTGTTATTATAACTAAAATTAAAGTTCAGGGTACTAAGAAAAAAAAAATTAAATTTACGGTATAATTAAACTATCAATGAAGTTTGGGGTATTTTTAATAATTTAGCCCATTTTTAGGGATGCACTTCTGTTTGAGGGAGCCTTTATTACCCTTGCATGACGAATATACACTATTAAGCAATATCCTAAGTAATAATAATTATAGTCATAACCATAACCATTAGTCCGTACATATCCTTTATTAAAGTCAGAAAGAAAAGAAGCTTTCTGTGGGCATTAAAAGCTGTTATGAAACCCATATATAGGACTCATTTCCATTGACATCAATTTTCATGAGATGAGAAACACTATATATGCCACGATAAAGTTAAATTTTAAAAAAAAATGATATTCTTTAAGTAGATTTAAATTGTAATCTAAAAACTGTGAAAGAGGTGAAGCTAAAATACTAAATTTAAAGGCCAAAGTCTGCATAAAAAGTTTTAGAAGGCTGTTTCCAGATTGAAAAAATATACAAAATTTAAGGATAATTGTAGAATTTTCAAAAGCATTGGTTCCACCCGTAAATTAAAGCTAATTGATATATTTGACTTATCATTAATAAATCATTTCATATTAATCCTTAAAGAGTTGCTCTAATGGGTAAGTTACATTTAAGTTCACATCTCTTTATAAGATAGAGGGCTTGATCTATGAAAAACACTTATGTGAGAGGTAGACATTGACATAAATCAAATTAGTCTCGTACCTAAAAATAGTAAAGGAAACCTAAAAAAAAACAAACCGTTTCATATCAGACTGCTGCTGCTATTTACTTTTGTATGTTGTGTTATTTATTGTATGTATTTTACTTAACTTTTCAAGATCGGATAGGGTTTATTGGAAAAAGCCTAATGGAGTGGGTGTAGTAAACTAGCTAGTTGAATTATTTTTCCTGAAAATAATTTTTTTATTTCTATTTAATTTTTAAATAAAAATTTTCTTTGCTGATAAAAAAAAAAAGAAGAAAAAGTAAACTATATTGTAAAAAATGCACAGATAATTCAATATATATATATATATATATATATATACACACACACACCACTAAGGGCTAAAGTTTTGAAAGAGAAACAAAACAAATAGGGAAGTTTGTTAGATAAAACACAGTTACTTATGATACATAGGCATGTAGAAGACAACTTCATACTTGATGAGCACCCTTTATAAGGCATACCCTTTGAGGCTCTTACATTACCAAATCCTCTCCTTCTCTAATTTTTGAGCTAAGAAATCCTGAAATGGCCAACATCAAAACAACATTTGTCTTGGCAATACTCTGTGTCATCTTAATTCACGAGGTAAGTGTTTTTAAGGGTTATATATACACATTCTCCCTTTTCACTGATTTCTAGATTTTAATTAATTTTGTTCTGGTTCTTGATTTCTATATCTTTTTGTAGTTAGTAATCAAAAATTTTTTTGTTTTGTTGATAATTTTCAGCTCAAGATCAATGCAGAAGATGAAAAAATAGGTATTAACTTTATCCATCAAAGTGGATTATTAAAATAATACTTTTTATTTCTAATATTGTTTAATTATTTTGGGGACTATTATGTTGATCAGTATTTGTGTGAATACACACGTGAGATAGATTAACAGCATGTCTAACGTTTCAAACAAGTAATTGATTGAATAATTGGAAGAAGGGAAGGAGTTCTATAAAAAAATTTTAGGGTTCAATGAAAAGTCGATTTTTATCTTTTGAATCATGATATGAAATTAGTAAAATCAATAAGTAGAGTACAAATTCTTAAAATGATACTACAAAATGCTAAACCAAGTATTATGTAAAAAATATATTTTATCAACTCTTTATTCGAGTTGGGCGGTTCAAGACCTTTTGAAATTTAAATTGGGATTAGAATTGATTTTTATCTGTATTTTGATCTTGCTTTAGCAAATTCCAAGCTTGACAATAATCCTCTGGTTGTCTTCCTGACTTTAGTTGGATCCTTTTATTTATTTTCTCTAATTTCTCTCTTTTTTAAAAATAAAAATAATTCGAGATTGTTGGTTTAGCCCTGTCAATCAATTCGATATAAAATCTAAACTTTTAGGCCAATATTTTTTTATGAACTGAACTGACATCGAAATTTTTAATTTACTAACATGTTAATTAATTAATTTTTGGCAATCAATTGAGCAAGTAAACATGATTACAATGATCTTCCAAAAAAAAAGCAGAATTACAATAATTAACTAATTAAATAAATATGATGTTGAATTCAGATTGCGGATCCAAGTGTAATTATAGGTGCAGCAAGGCATCAAGGCACAAGATGTGCATCAGGGCATGCAATACATGCTGCGAGAGGTGCAATTGTGTCCCGCCCGGAACTGCCGGCAACGAAGATGTCTGCCCTTGTTATGCCAACATGACCACCCATGGAGGCAGGCATAAATGCCCTTAATTTTACCTATACTAAATAATTTAATAAGACCCATAAAACTACTAGAAGCATTATAGTTGTATGTATGGTTTGAGTTTTATTTACATGATAGTGAAGTACCAATTGAAAATCTTATAATTAAAGAGATCATTTATGTTTCTATTCAACAATTCAAGAAATTTTGATAAAATTCAAATTTATGTACTCAAAAAATATCTAATAAATTCTTACTGGGTTACTAAAGACCGAATATATGTACGCGCACGCGCACGCGCACACACATACGTAAACATCAAATCTATGCATATATAACAGAGTTAAGCAAAATGATTCACATAACAAATTAATATCAAGTGCGGTAATCAAATTGATGATATCTAATTTTATGGTAAAGGTGAGACTATTTAGTAGCATATGCTTTCAATTAGTGCTGCTGAAAAAAGGCTGGCAGATTTTGTATGCTATAGGAATTCATTCTTCAGCATGTGTTTAAAAAATAAAACAAAGCGTTATTTGAAATCAAGCCGAACGCAACTCAATTTGAACAATCCTATTTTCAATATTTATTAATTGCATATATTAAATTATTAACTATGCCGTAAATTTTATATCCAAAATCAGTTCCAAATTGAATACAGTACTTTAATATAAAGAAAGGAACAAACTAAAAAGAAGTACATATACATAGGGCTTTATGCTTTGCTTTGATCTTATTCTCTTACAAGTAATTAGCACATTAAAATAGATAAATTAAAAGACATAATATATGAACTTTCAAGGGCACTTAGGCTTATTTCCATGGGTTCTGAGGCTTGCATAACATGGACATGCTTGCTTGTTCCCATAGGTACCTGGAGGAACACAATGGCACCTCGCACAACAAGTTGAGCATGCTCTGTGACACACATTCTTTCTCGATGACTCTCTGCATCTCCTCGAGCACGCATAGCCGCAATCTGAGCCACAATCACCAAAGAAATGAAAATTCTTAGATGATATACAAACATTTTATACTTTGTGATAAATGGAATCTGAGCATTCCGTCTACTCCACTTAAACTGAATACATCGACTTTTTATAAAAGAAAAACTGAACCAAATCAAAGCAAATTTTCAACTTTTTCGAGAAAATGGAAATCAAAAATCGATTTTTTTTTTTTTTTAAAAAGACAAACCGAAATAAACCAATTGGAATGAACTTACTAATTTTCTTATGATGATATTGATGATGATGCTTCTTGTCAATTGCAGCTACATTAATTCCTTCATCAATCTACAAACAGAATGTAAGATAACGTAATAACACACCTAACTAAAGTTTAAAAATAATAAAAGGGAATAAACCCAATTTCAAAATCTTAAATTGAAACAAAAGAGACTCACATTGGCTGGAGAATTTGGAGCATTATTAACAAATGAATGCCCCAAGAAGGCCTGCAAAATGAAGTACAATAAAGTACAAATCGCATTTAGAATTTTACACTACTTTAAACAATGTTACTGCATAATCATTTTAGCTGCAAAAATGTACCTCAAGGAGCAGAATCGCAATAACAAAAATCAAAGGTAGCTTCATCTTCTTGGCTATGTAGATATGATAAAATGATAAGGTTGATGCAGAAGAGATTTTGGTTTGAGACGTCAGTGATAGCAAAATGTGGCTTTATATAGACTTTAAAGAGCTACCCTTTATTTTACTTTTATATTTAATGATTCACATGCAAAGATTGTGAGTAAATATCACAGATTTTAAGTTGAGTGCCAGAGAGAAAAATTATTTGGTGTCTTTTTGGAGGTTTCTTCTTCATACTTTATTAGGTTCTTTAATTGGTATTGTGTGAGCATATACAGCTGTTTGATGCTTTGAGTCATGGGTGTATGGACAAGGAGAGAAAGAGACATAGGAAGAATATGGTCCCTAATCAATTGAGGTCAAATCTCTTATACATGTTTGTGTAGCTGTGCTCTGCAACACTTTTTTTAACTGCTTTTAGCGTTTTAATTGTTATTTTTTTAATATTAAGTAACATAACGTTTGAACTAACTTTTTAAAAGTTAATATCGTTTTATGAAAGACTATATAAAAACCTAACTGCTACTAAAATAGATAAACGCTACTAAAACAATTAATATCTACCAAAACAACTAATTTTACTGAACATGTTCTGTAAATTGAAAAGGTGTGCTAAATTGTTAAATGGAAGTTTTCCATTTTATTAACTATTTCTTTGGGAATTTTTCATTGGTACAGTGATTTATCTATAAATGAGTGAATTTTCACATGTGGTTTAACCATAAAATTCATTTTAAAAAAAAAACTTATTTGCAACTAAAATTCATTAATTTTAGTACTTGTACTCCTTTTAAGTTTAAAATTAACTTGGAAATTCTATCAAATTTCTTAGCATTTAGTACACAATTAAAATTGTGAAAGTCCAAATGAATTTTGATTTATACTCAACTCAAAAACATGAATCTGTAAATAAATTTCATAAATTCATACTCAACTCAAAAACGTGAATCTGTGAATAAATTTCATAAGTTCATATAAAATTTCTGAAGATAATTCTTAATTTTGCAGATGTTCATGGAAATGCATTCTTGGACTAAAAAAAAAGGATCAATACATACTTTAAATTAGTCAGACAATACACTTGTTGTCATAAATAATAAAAAGTTGGTAGTCTTTGAAAGAGTAATGACCCATCCCTATCTAGCAAAAGATGATTAGGGATTTTATAAAGTAATGGATTATTATTTCTTGGATTTTAATGGTTGGTTGACATTGCTAGGTTGGCTCTCATTCATTATGTTTTTGGACTCTCTCTCTCTCTCTCTCTCTCTTTATTTCATTATGCATATGTTGTGTTATTTTATTCAGTTTAATGTACAAGGAAAGGCAATGAAATCAAAGACAGGAAATTTCAAGAAGAGTCCTTCTAAATTGACACATAATGCTCTAGAAGGGCACTTCCTGATTGGCATACTTTTCTGTTTTGCTTTTTCATATATGCAAAAATTTAATATGCGGAAGACAAGTTATCTGGTCATTTGATACCAAATGCATAAATATATCCATGTATTTTATAGAAAAAAAAAATTCATGATATTTTAAACTGTACGAGTGATTTATTAATCTTTAAAATTATAAATTTTGTTAACACTGTATCTATTTATATATTAATAATAATATTTATTTAGTGATTTTGGCAGTTATGTGCAAGATATTCACATTTTTAGTGTCTTTAGAACAATAATTTTTTTCAATTATCTAATAAGTATTTATTAATTTTAAAAGTTTAATTATTCAATAAAATAATTTTTACGGATTAAACTATTTAATTGCTATAATTTATATATTAAAGTGTTCAATAGGTCAAAGTAAACATTAACGGTGCCATAAAATTTTTTACATAAAATCCAGGAGTGAATTTATGCATTGCCCAATCATTTGACTAATAAACTGAGCAGCAGTTGTGTATCTCGACCAATGATGT
Organism: Jatropha curcas; assembly: GCF_041381405.1. Classification (NCBI taxonomy): domain Eukaryota; kingdom Viridiplantae; phylum Streptophyta; class Magnoliopsida; order Malpighiales; family Euphorbiaceae; genus Jatropha; species Jatropha curcas. The sequence goes on from NC_143159.1 coordinate 18,511,342, forward strand.
GTAAGATTATAATGTTTCAATGTAATAGTAAAAAATTGGCTCCTTAACTAAAATCTGTCGATATGGGCAAATATTGCACCCTAAGCAAATCCTGGGGGTAGCATGGATAATAATCCGTAAAATAAATTCAAACTAATTAAATCGGATATTAGTTCTAATAGAAATTTTTATGTTTATCTCTTAATGGGTGTGTGTTTCTCGTTTATTGTGTTTTCTACTTTTCCATTGAATCATTTTTATGTTTGTCTTTTATCTCCGTTTTATTAGTTGGAGACTTTAGAGTAAGCTTTTTTTACTAATGAAGCAAAATAGTATGGGTAAAATTGCAAAAACTATCTTTTATCATCCATTGTGATGAAATATCGATTTTAATCGGGAAGATTAATCCGATAGGGAGAGGAAGGTTTGAGCGATAGCGAGAGGTATGTAAGTGACTCGACCAACCCTTGAACCTAGCCTTCTCTAATAGGGAGGGGAGATCGACCCTACTTATATCAGACTTAACTCTATTATCTATGAGCGGGACTGAAGCTGCAGACTGACTGAACTGGAATTGTAAATATGTCTTCCTTCCAATAGTTTCGCTATAGCGACTACGTACCTCGATTGATGAGGCCTAAGGCAATCTATTGTTGTGCTTTGCTTGCCAGTTCGTTTTGCGTATCAGTTCCTTTATTCTGTCATGATTATCTCAAATAGAAGATTTTGATTTCTCTTATTATACTCTATAAATTTTCTTAAAGAAAAATCCATTTATTTTTTCAGACATACCCAATGCCACCAAGTGAAAGAAAGATTGATTGTGATGAATTGAATTTCAATGATAAAAGGAATCCAATCCAATATATGCTTAATAGCTATATTAGTAAAGATGCACCTCTAGGATCTAAAGGCAAATAAACTGAGAGAGATTATGGACCAAAGGCAAATAAACAAATGACTGAGGAGCTATTTCTATTCATAGGTATTAAAATGGTCATGAATCGCAAACACAATTCGCTTAACACACGAATGGATCATTTATGACAAATATAAATTTGTCATGTCATAGATTAGACATACGAGTTAAACCAATAACTCGTTTATTTTTATGTAAAAAAGATAATTTTTATTTAAATATAAATACCTAATTAAAATCATATTTAAACTTTATTGTTATATTAATTTTTTGTTATTTGAGTTACGCATCTTGGAGAATCTATGTATTTTATATATAAAATTTATTTTAAAATATGATTTAAATTAAATAACTTAAAAATATCTTAAACAGGTTAAATGAATCGCATACAGATCGACACAACCCAATTAACCTACTTATGGCAAGTTACACGTTTCGTGTTCCCATTACCTATTTAATTTTTGTATCGTGTTTGTATTGACCCTAATCGCGTTGTGCAACATGTTAGTCGAATATGTTTCGAACTCAACGTGCCAATGGATACACCTAAGACAAAGTATAAGACAAAACTTTGGAAAGAAATGTCCAAAAAGCAACTAAATAGAAAAGCAAAGTAAATAAATAAATAAATAAATAAATAAATAAATACCCTGAGAAACCTAAATGTCTAATAGATTATTAAGCTGCAAATAAAAAAATATAGTTTTGTTTGCATATGCTACTTAACAAATGGTAAACATGAACCCAAGAAAACCCATTTATACCACCAAAATCTATAATCTAAGCAAATAAATTGGCTTCTACCCCATAGCATATTTCTGGGTCCATGATCTAGCTGTAGTCTCATACTTGGCTCTATCTGTCTTATAGACATGAGCAATCTCAGGCACTAAAGGATCATCTGGGTTTGGATCTGTCAGCAGAGAACATATTGACAATAAAACCTGCAAAAGTAAATTTACATAAAAAATTAAGCAAAATAGTGCTATTGATCAAATAATTCACTACTCAAGTGTCTGAATTGTATTAAAAAGGTTAGGAGATTCAAGTTTTGACACTCTATTCTTAAAAATTTTCTAATTTATAGAAAAGCATCACAATATTTAAGTATCTGTTTGGGATTATTGGACTGTTATGGCAAATTGCATTCTAAAGCTTATCAAACCATGGTTTGAGAAAGACTAGCTTAGATTTTTCCCAAGTCCTTCGATACCTAAAAACAATTTTAGAGATGCATGAAAAAAAATCAAAACAAAAATCTGATATAGCTGCTCCATGCTTAATCCGAAACAGAGGCTAACAGTAGCATCCTAACTTGTATTGCAACATCTGACCTATAACTGCAATATTCAGTGGACGAAAATATAGTGGCATTATGCTAACAGTTCAATAATCAAGAGTCTGTATCGTATCTTAAGAGGTTAGAGACTGAAATTTCGGCACCATTTCCTTCAAAAATATTCTAAGGCAACACCTTATTAATGTTTAATAGTTAAGGTAGCACCCTACCTCAAATTGCAACAACAATAATGCTGATAACCAAAGAATAAACTAGCAATATTATATACGATATGAGGTAATTAAAGAAGCAAAATATGTACCTTTGAAACTGTAAGTGCAGGACTCCATTGTTCCTTGAGAATGTCAAGGCATATGCTCCCATTGCTATTGATGTTTGGGTGATAAACTTTTGTCTTGAAAGAAACCTAGTCAAAACATTTCATTTGATCATAAATACGTCATTATTTGATTGATGACCAAATAAATGAATTTGACAAACAACAACTTAGTCCAACAAATAAATTTAGTGAAACCAGTTACCAAACTATTGATTTTCATTGTCTTTCAGCAAACGCTCCCCAATTCCAACCGGTGGGATAAATTACACGTGTGGTCACTGGTTTCTCAAGTTTAATTAAGACAATCAAATTTTGAAAAATCATTCAAAGAAAGTGACAAGAAAAACACTCCATCTAGTATCCATTGACTTCATTAATGCTAAAGTTTAATTTCTATTAGTGATCTACTGAAACTTTTAGCGATCACAAACTGAATTAAATGAAAAACCAGTGACCAATAAAAGCACATACGTTACAATTAGAAATCCTTTCCAATGCTGTATTGATTATTGGCACCAAAATATTGCTTTTTCACCAGAGAAGACAATAAATTGGTTAAAAATCCTTCCAGAACAATAGCTTACTTAGGGAAACTACCAAACATACACGCAGGGTTTGAACTACTCATAGGTTCAGGGGCCGCTCCTCAAAATACAATATTTCTCTCTTAAATTTTATTTATATTTTAAAAAAACATAAATATTAGCCCCAGTATTTAAAATTTAGCTCTATTTCTAAATTCTTGTTCCGAACTGTATATATGTGTCTATGTCTAACTAAACATTTCATAATAGAGGTTAAACTTTGACAGAAAGCAATATGTTCACATAATAATCACAGAACTTATTTGAATGGCAATACTGTTAGATTCATAATCTTAAACAGAAAGAATACTAAAAATTAAGAATTAAATATGTATGCGTCTGTGTTTTTACCTTGGGTGGCTTGAATGGGTAATCAGGAGGAAAGTGTATAGATATCAAGAATACACCTCCAGCATATGGGCTGTCTGTTGGACCCATTATAGTTGCTTGCCAATGGAACATGTCATCACCCGCAGGACCTAAAACAAATATATGTAAATTCAGAATCATATATTACTAAAGCAATTTAAAATAAAAAGGGATAATAATAGCTTCTTATAACTAATTAATCAATATCAATTGTATGGTAAAGTAAACAAAAACCTGCACTGCAGGATGCTGGAGCGTCCTTCTGCAAGTCCTTCAATTCCTTGTTAATTCGCTTTGAAGCCATCCCAAAACTCTTAACTTCAAAATATCAACTGTAAAAGAAAATCAATCACAAAATTACGAAGATCATATGCAAAGATTAAGTGGAAAGGGGAGGACTACTCAGCTCAAGCACGTTTTAAAAGTAATTAAATTGTGAGAATGACTTAAACCCAATAATTATAAAAAAGAAAAAACAAATCCTACCCACAAATTAAATCAATCATGCCCACTACTAAAAGATTTATTCTAACGCAAAATCTCAAAAGAAAAAAAAAAAAAAAAATTGTGGTGAAAAATCTCAAAAACCCTAACTTGGCAAATAGAAAGGTTTAACAAAACAAAGACCTTCTTTCAAGATAGATAATCAACCATAATTATCGAAGTATATACTGATAATCAACCATAATGATCGAAGTATATACTGAAATTCCAACTCAAAAATCATACGAAAACCTAATCAGCCGCCAATAGATCAATCAGAGCACTACTCCACTTCTAATCTCAAAAAGAATTCAGAAAAAGAGGAATTCTATAAAGTATAACTTAAATCTCAAAAAGAATTAAAGATCACCGGTATAGGGGGTTTGGTACACGAAGAAGAAATAAAAGGACTGTTATCGCGATTGAAATCGTCAATCAAAGGCCAAGCTCTATCTTCCTTATATACATGTTGTCTTCCATGCCATGCACGCATCTAAAATATTTTTTTTTTCTTTTTCTTTCTCTTTTATTTTTATTTTTATGTCTTTAAATTTTTTCCATCAGAAAGTTCTAGATGTGTCACACCTTCGTGTAAGGCCCACATCGGAATTTTTTTTTTCCGAAGAAACCTTACGTTTGCACAATTTTGCCTTACAAAATTGTGTTTTGGCTCTATTTGTCCACTAACTCTCGCTCAAACAATCTAAAAGCCTCCCTGATATTAGCTTATGATTCGCCTGAATTATAAATTGAAATTATGTTTGAGAAAGAGAGGAAAGAAAATAAAGGAGAAAGTAAAATAAAAGAGGAAAATAATGAAAATTTGTTTGAATTATTATTCTCCCTTATTTTTCACTTTATGTTTGGATTCGAAGAAAAATGGAACAGAGGAAAGAAAATGTCATTGTTACTAATTTACAGTTTTATCATTACTAATTATTCAATAATATTTTAAGTAACATTTATGATTTCAAAAAATGAAAAAATATCATTCGTTCCTTTTTTAATAATTATTTAAAATTTTTTTTATAATAGTTATCCGGTCAACTTTAATCCTATTAGGATCATAGATTATAGATCTTAATTTTTCACGTGAGAAGAGCATAATAGTAGTTGTTTGGGGAATGAGAAAAGAAGAGAAAGGGACAGAAAATAGAAGAATAGAGAATGGAGAGAGCGAGAATAGAAAATTGAAGGATAGTTTATTCATTCATTAATTGATTAATCTATATCTCAATACAAGACTATATATATGCACGCTAAACACTAATATGAGTTTAGTACTTGATTAATTAATTACTTCTCAATTGTACTTGCAACTAATATATCCTAAATAGTCTTGACAATACCCCTCCCTTTGAGTTACAGCTTGTCCTCAAGCTGAAAATGAGCGTTAACAACTGCATTAGATTCAAGTGGCAGCATGTGAAAATAAGAAAAACGGAACTTGACAACATTTGGACAATCTTAACTTGTATCTGCTGTATCCATTTCGTGCTTAAGACTATAAAATATCTAGTAGCACATCCAACTAAGAAAAGAAGATGAGAGACAATCTTATATAGAATGAGCAAATCGATCCTAATTATACTCAGGATTCCACCAATTCTAGTGATAAAATTGCTTCTATACCCATCATCTTCACTCAATGATAATAGCACAGAAGTTATAGGTTGAATAGCATCTCTCCCTGAGTATATATACACAGAAATTTAGCCAAGCTCTTGCGGTCTCTATAGAACAACCTCATGCTTTAACAGGTCACTTCCTTCAGTTTTTATGAATTCACTAATCAAGAAATCCAACAAAGCATGATCAATGTCTTCCCCATTAGATGCAGCAACATCTAACTTCAAGAAGAGCCTATCTGTTGTTTGGCCAAACAAGCTAATCATGGTTACTACATACTTCTGATGTGATGCTGGAACTATAGCATGCCGCCGAACACGCCATATTACTCCATCAGCTGGAATGAGTCCTTTCCCCATCACAAATTCCAGAATTTCTACCAAAATACCCGTTGAATAAGCCTTTGAATTATCCTTCAGTATATGTTTAGCAATAGAAGGATAAGAAACAATTAGAAAAGACTTAAGTCCAAAAGTCAATCTAAAAATCCCACCATAAGTGAGATAAAGTTCATATAAGGATATGAAGAATGCCTTGCTCCTAATGGCACTAATTTTGCCACTGGAATCTTTGGATAATCTTCACCGGCATCAACAAATTTGAACAAAAATTCCAAAATCTCATTTGGAACCCCCAATTTTGACAAGCCCTTCCTCAATACAGATAGAAAACCAGGTTCCTGTACAATGAATTCTCCAGAAGCAATCCTAGAAGACAATTTGGCACGTCGTTTCTCTTTAGAATCCTCTCTACACTCTTAAACCCATCCTCCAGTGACGCAGGCTCTCTCCCATTCGAAGAAGGACGTGAAATAAGAACATGTTAAATAATCTTTAATACAGCCTAGATCTATTGTTCATAGAATTTGTTTGACAGGAATATACAATAATCGAAAGCATACCTTAATCTATAACAGCAGATCTATCTTATGGATTATCTCGTTGCGGCAATTTGATTCTCATCGTAACAGCAGATCTATGTTTCTTCCTCTGGCCTTTTGTTCGTAAGTTTTCTCTCAATGGTCAGAGAATCATCAACCGTTACAGGAGTTTCTTTTCACACTCTCTCAAACAAGCTATCACCGTATGTGTTTGAGGCAGCCATCACACTCTCTGTTTTGTTTTCTTTTCTGTGTTAATCCTAAGCTGCTGATTCCTTTTTGCTTTATAAGGCAGAGGAAGGGTATTAAAACCCTAACTAGCCCTTATTTATTAAGCCCAATAACCATCATCTTGGGCCACCTTAATTAGAACCAGCCCTTTAATCACATGGGCCACTCAGATTATTAAAATAATCTAACAATCTCCCACTTGGCCCATGTGCATTTCTTGAATCTATCATGTTTATCTTAATTAGAATTAAAATGATCGGATTATGGCAGTCACAAGTCATTAATCGACATGATTCCTTCCATATATCATAGACCACCTCAATTCTTAAGACTTTAATGGAGAAACTATTCAACAAACAATACATTGTCACAGTCAAATGTTATTGTTATCTCACTCAAACCATTATTGTAGACAACTATAATGTGGATAACACATAAATAAGCAAAACACATCTTTAATTGAATTCCAAGTGTCACAATAATATGAGCAAAATAACCAAATGTATGTGTATATATATATATATATATATATATATATACAAGTTTAAACATCATGCTAACAAGGACTTATCTATAATGCCCATCCTATCAACATCGCCAGTGAAGATTTTGGGCGGTAAGCCTTTAGTTAGCGGATTCGCTATCATCAGATCAGTATCGATATGCTCAATTAACACTTTGTGTTTATGCACTTCTTCTTTCACAGATAGGTACTTTAAATCCATGTGCTTTGCACCCTTAGAGTACCTGTCATCTTAGAGAAGAAGACAGTTGCGGAATTATCATAGTAAATTCTCAACGGTTTAGCTATACTGTCGATAATGCTTAGACCTGATACAAAGTTCCGCAACCATAATCCTTGAACAGTGGCCTCAAAGCATGCCACAAATTCAGCCTTCATTGTGGAAGTAGCAATGATAGACTGCTTTCCACTTTACCATGATACTGCTTCTACAGCTAGGAGAAACAAGTAGCCAAATGTAGACTTTCTAGAATCTACACAACCGGCATAGTCTGAATCCGAGTATCCCACCACTTCTATATGGCTAGACTTTCTATAAGTGAGTATATGATCCTTAGTGCCTTATAAATACCTAAGTACTTTCGTTGCAGCTTTCCAATGGTCCATTCCGCGATTACTTTGATATCGCCCTAACATTCTTACGGCAAAACTAATATCCGGTCGAGTACATGTTTGAACATACATTAAGCTCCCAACCACTAACGCATATGGAATAGACTCCATCTCTTTACATTCCAAATCATTCTTAGGACATTGCATTTCATTGAACCTATCTCCTTTCTGAATTGGAACTATTCCTACAGAGCATTTTTCCATTCTGAATCTGTCTAATACCTTATCAATGTAAGCTCTTTGAGACAATCCTAACAGTCCTTGTGACCTATCACGAAATATTTCTATTCTAATCATAAAGGATGCTTCTCCCATATCTTTCATTTCAAAGTTCTTTGAGAGAAAACCCTTTACATCATGCAACAACCCAACATTATTCGTAGTAAGAAGAATGTCATCAACATATAGGACTAACATGATGAGCTTGCTCCCACAGACCTTCATATAAATACACTGATCAACAGTGTTTTCTATAAAACCATATAAAGTGATGGTATTATTGAACTTAAGATACCACTGACGGAAAGCTTGCTTCAGTTGATATATTGACTTCTTTAACTTACACACTAAATTTTCCTTTCCCGTGACCACAAACCACTCTGGTTGGTCCATATATACTTCCTCCTCTAAGTTACCATTAAGAAAGGCTGTCTTTACATCCATTTGGTGAAGCTCCAGATCATAATGAGCCACCAAACCTAAAATAATTCTTAAAGAGTCCTTTTTGGAAACTGGAGAAAAGGTCTCTTTATAATCAATGTCATCCTTCTGAGTGTAACCTTTAGCAACAAGTCTGGCCTTATATCTTTCAATGTTGCCCTTAGAGTCCCATTTGGTCTTGAAAACCCATTTACAACCAACTTGTTTTGACCCCTCAGGCAACTCGACTAAATCCCAAACTTGATTATCACTCATTGATTGCATTTCTTCCTTCATGGCATTAAACCACTTTTCAGAATTATCACATTCCATGGCTTTCTGGAAAGAGACTGGATCCTTATCAATGCTCAATTCACATTCATGCTTAAGTGAGTAAACCACATAATCACTAGAAATAGCTGGCCTTCTTTGCCTTTGTACCTCCGTAATGCTATTCCTTGTGAAACCACTTGATCATTCGTGAATTGTTCATTATTTACTGGTTCATCATTTATATGGTCATTTTGTGGGTTCGGAATGTTGTTTTGTTGTTCAACCATGTTGTTAAACCGTGATACAACAAGTGGAACAACAACCGAAGAAGAGACATTAGGAAAATCCCCTTGAGTTGGATTTTCAATCTGAATCTCTTGCACATTCACTTTACGTGGTTCACTGCTCCCACTAATTTGGTCATTTTCAATAAACCGAGCATTACCAGACTCTACAATTCTCGTACTATGGTTAGGACAATAAAATCTGTACCCTTTTGACTTTTCAGGATATCCTATGAAAAATCCACTAACTGTTCTAGCATCAAGCTTCTTTTCATGTGGATTATATATCCTTACTTCTGCTGGGCAACCCTGATACGGATCCACTATCACTAATCACCTACGGAGCTCAAGGGAACAAGGAGCACAACAATGGCAATCCATTAGTACTTCCTAGTCGACCAATTACAAGGAGTCGTGCAAAGAAATATGGAGCAACCATGTCCTTATACATTCAAGAACAAGTCACACAAGAGCTCCATGACCTTGCTTTCAGCAAGTGCTATGAAGAACTTAAAAGCACACCTAAGTTTCTCATATTAATGGAAGCACATGTTGAGATGGAATCTGAAATTCCAGCCTATGGCACGCCCAGACCGTGCTAGGTTAGCACCCCCATGCAAGGTAGCACGCCCATGCCGTGCTAGCGTCTGACTTGCGGAGGAAAATCAAGTAACATGAAGCACGCCCGTGCCAAATAGCACGCCTAGGCCATGCCCGCATCTGACTTGCGAGAGGAAACAATCACCATGAAGCAAGCCTGTGCGAATTGGCACGCCCAGGCCATGCTAGCGTCTGCCTCTAGCGAGATTAGTTAGTCCAATTTTGCTTATTTTGAGTTGTATCAATAATAATGGGGCTTCCCATAATTCGGCCCCCCCTTGGATTTTATCCTTGATTTGCTTAGATTTAGCTAGTCTTTAGTTGATTTGGATTAGTTAATCCAAATCCTTAAGTTGTTAAGATTTGTTAGTCTTATCCTTAGTTGGTTTAGATTAGTTAAATCCTTATCCTTAGCTGATTTAGATTAATTATTCTAAATCCTTCAAGGATCAGGACCTCTTAGATTTAGTATAAATAGCTTGTTATATTGTGAAACAAAACACAATTCAATGAAATAGAAATTCTTCAAATTTGTTCATGCTTTGGCGTGTTCCTTTGATTAGAGAGATTGTGAGATTGCATTCCTCTAATTGCATCAAGAATCAAGGTAAACTTATCAATTTACTTATGGCGTTTATCTTATTCTTTACTCTATTATTGGTGTTTTTGCTTCTTTAAGCTTTGGATGCCATAGAGGGGAGTTTAGTTTAATCTTTGATCTATTCCAAATCTTGTCATAGAGTTCTTGGAATTAATTTCCATAGGATTCCACGTCAGTTTGGTATCAGAGCCAAAGATTAAGGTAAATTCTTATTTATCTTAGTTCTAGGGTTTGTGATTATTTGTTTTCTTGTTTTCTTAAATTCCTGAGTTTGTCTTATTGTTTTGCTTAGTTTTAATTTTTGAATTTTTTGCATCATTGTGATTTCTTTAGTTTTGTTCTTGTTTCTATATAAAAAAAAAATTCTGGAAGTTGTGATCTTAGATCTTGCTAAATTAGATCTGTAAAAAAAAAATTTTAAAAAAAAAAGAGTAAGAAAAATTCGTCCACCATTGAAGCTTGAGTTGTGTTGTGTGGATTTTGTTCCTAATTTATAGGGATTTTGTTCCTAATTCATAGGGATCTTGTTCCTAATTTATAGAGATTTTGTTCCTAATTCTTAGGGATTTGACCTTATTTTGTGGAGATTAAGCTTATCTACTATAATCTTTTGATAAAATCTAATCTTAACTACTTTGTGGATAAGGTAACAAGAATTAGTTGTCCATATCTTTTTGAGATTAAGCATATCCACTATAATCCTTGTCAAAATCTAATCCTAACTAAATTGGGTTATATTGATAGGATAAGAGAGGATACAAGTTAGCATGCCCATGCTTTACAACAAGCACACCTGTGCTAGGCTCTGACTGTCAATTGTTAGACCAAGCTCTACACGCACGCCCATCCTTCCATCTAGCACGCCCGTGCTCGGTTCTGACCTTATATAAAAAAAATTTTTTGAATCTTTGGATTTTCTTTGATTGCTTGCTTTGTTTGGGGTAGAATTAACTAGGTCCATATTTGGTTTGCTTTGTAAGTAAACTAAATTCATACATTATATCCAGAAATTGTCTTTTAAATTCTAGTTCTTTATTCTTGTTTTGAGCTTTTCTTTTGCTTCTATACATTGTTAGGGTGTGTTTGCTTGTTTACTACACTCTAATTGATAATTAAGTAGTACATTGTATTGTTCTTGTGCTGCTATCCATTACGTTTTGAGTCTTCTTTCTAGAATTTGTGCTTACTTTTATTGTTAAGTTTTATTCCTTGTTTCTAAACGTGCTTTTGAGTTGATTGGTTGACCTAAGATTCTAAAGTACAGTTGAAGGAATTGCAAGGAGTGATTAAAGAGTGTAAACACGTGAGAGAGTGTTTATTATTAACTCAAATCTATTCTTGTTTTTCTGTTTCTTTCTTAACAATGAGTTTAAGCAAATCTAGAGATGGTAATGGGGATGGAAATCAAATCAAAGATCCTCAACTGAAATTTTTCATGGAATCAATCCAAGGACAGTTTAGAACCTTCAACAATCTCTTTCAAGACATGAGGGAAGAATTGCAAAAGATAAAGGCTTCACAAAGCTCTAATACAACTAGAGCCCGTCCACAAACTAGATTCCAAACCCATGATGATGAGGAGACTGAAGACTCTAATTTTAATAAAATTGATGGGGATTTGGGATCAATCAAAATGAGGATTCCAAAATTCAAAGGTAACAACAATGCTGAAGAATACCTTGAATGGGAGAGAAAGGTAGAACAAATCTTTGAATGCCATAACTATTCTCAGGAGAAGAAATCCCATCTTGCTGCTTTGAATTCAAGGGATATGCTATGTTTTGGTGGGAACAATTGCTATTAAAAAGAAGAAAGGGAATGCGACATGTACCACCATGGGAGATCATGAAGGAGTTTATGCACCAAAAGTTTGTCCCTACTCATTACTTTAGGGATTTACACAATAAATTAGCAAGAATGGTGCAAGGAGGGAAGAGTGTGGAAGAATACTACAAGGAAATGGAGGTTTGCATGGCTAGAGCCAAAATTGAGGAAGATGAACAAATCACCATGTCAAGGTTCCTTGGAGGTCTAAATAATGATATTGCTAATGCCTTAGAGATGTATCGCTATGATTCCATGAAAGAGATGGTAGATATGGCCATGAAGATTGAAAGACAGAAAAAGGGGAGATCCACCAACAGGTACTCAAACAACACATGGGGATCTAAATTGTCCAAAGGAGGTGAAAAGAAAGATTTTAGAGGTCCTAACTTCCAAAGGACAAATTCAACTGCCAAAGGTAAAGAGGCTATCCAAACTCCACCTAAGGGCAACAAAGGTATTTCTATCTCTACAACCCCTTCTAAAGAAATTAAATGTATTAAATGTTTAGGGAAAGGGTATTATGCATCTCAATGTTCGAATAAAAGAGTTATGATTGCTAAAGATGATGGGAATGTTAGTTCTGAATCTGAATGTAGTGATTATGGTGATATGCCTCAATTAATTGATGCTAATGACGATGATGACTCAGATGATCTAATACTTCCTGAACATGGTGAAACTTTAGTTGCTAGACGTGCCTTGAATATGCATGTTAAGGAGGAAAGCCTTGAGCAACGTGAGAACATATTTCACACTAGGTGTTTGATTAGTGGAAAAGTGTGTACTCTTATTATTGATGGGGGTAGTTGCACTAATGTTGCTAGTGTAAATATTGTAAACAAACTGAACTTAACATGTCTCAAACATCCTAAGCCTTATAAGTTACAATGGTTGAATGATTGTGGGGAGGTGAAGGTGACTCGACAGGTACTTGTGCCATTTTCTATTGGATGTTATGAAGATGAAATTTTATGTGATATAGTACCTGTGCAGGCAGGCCATTTACTATTGGGAAGGCCATGGCAATATGATAGAAGAGCACTTCATGATGGATTCCACAACCAGTACTCTTTAGTTCATAAGGGTAAAAAGGTGGTTCTCGTACCATTATCACCTCAAGAAGTATATGAAGATCAAAGGAAGATACTTGAGAGAGAGAGAGAGGTTTCGGCCTTGAGGAAAAATGGGAGTGAGATTTCGAAAGAACAAAAGAGTGAAAAGAGTAAGGATGGAGGGAAAGAGGCCACGAAAATAACAAAACAAGTTAATGGCCCAATTGTGAGTGAAAAACAGAGAGAGGAAAAAAAGAAACAAACTTTTTATATAAGAGCTAGGGAGGAATTTGATGATGTCTTTCCTAGTGAATTACCTAGTGGTTTACCACCTTTAAGAGGAATAGAACATCAAATTGACTTCATTCCTGAATCCACCATTCCAAATAGACCTACCTATAGGAGCAATCCAATGGAGACAAAGGAGCTACAAAGGCAAGTTGATGAGCTTATAGAGAAAGGTTTGGTGTGAGAAAGTATGAGCCTTGTGCCGTTCCAATGCTTCTAGTACCCAAAAAGGATGGAACGTGGCGCATGTGTGTTGATTGTAGAGCAGTCAACAAAATCACTGTAAAGTATAGACACCATATCCCTAGACTTGATGATATGTTAGATGAATTGCATGGGGCAACTTACTTTACTAAGATTGATTTAATGAGTGGTTACCATCAGATTAGGATGCAACCAAGTGATGAATGAAAAACTGCTTTTAAAACTAAGTATGGCTTGTATGAATGGTTAGTAATGCCTTTTGGATTATCTAATGCACCTAGTACGTTTATGAGGCTCATGAACCATGTATTGCGTGCCATCTTAGGAAAATTTGTGGTTGTATACTTTGATGATATACTCATTTATAGGAAGTCTCTTGATGATCATGTTGAGCATGTTAGGATAGTATTACAAACATTAAGGTCTGAACAATTGTATGCTAAACTTAACAAATGCACATTCTGTATAGATAGACTTGTATTTCTTGGATTTATTGTGAGTGCACAGGGTATTGAAGTACATGAGGAGAAAGTGAAAGCTATCAAAGAATGACCAGCTATCAAATCAGTTTCAGAAGTTAGGAGCTTTCATGGGTTGGCATGCTTTTATAAAAGATTTGTAAAAGATTTCTCTTCAATTGCAGCACCACTAACGGAAATAATCAAAAAGGAAGTTGGGTTCAAGTGAGGAGAAGAACAATAGAAAGCGTTTGACACGCTTAAAGGAAAGTTAACATCCGCACCTATACTTTCTTTACCTAACTTTGAAAGTACTTTTGAAATTGAGTGTGATGCTTCTAGTGTGGGAATTGGGGCTGTCCTAATGCAAGAAAAGAAACCAATTGCCTACTTTAGTGAGAAATTGAATGGGAGCAAAAAAACTCAACTATTCAACCTATGACAAAGAGCTGTATGCCTTGGTAAGAACTCTAAATGTTTGGCAACACTACTTACTACCTAAGGAGTTTGTCATCCACACAGATCATGAGGCCCTAAAACACTTGAAGGGTCAAGGTAAGCTCAATAAAAGGCATGGTAAGTGGGTTGAATTTATTGAACAATTTCCATATGTGATTAAATACAAGCATGGAAAAGATAATGTTGTTGTTGATGCATTGTCAAGGAGGTATGCTCTAATTACTGCTCTTAGTTCTAAGTTGCTTGGATTTGAGTATATTAAGGACTTATATGTGACAGATTTTGATTTTGGCAATGTATATGTGGCATGTGAGCATGGAGCATTTGACAAATTTTATATACATGATGGATTTTTGTTTAAGGGCAGCAAACCCCAAACATGAAGATGCCTTAAACTAGGTTTCCTTTCTGTCCACAGTTCATAAGGGGTCTTAAGAACTGCCTTACTAGGAACCCTATTAAGTAAATATGCAACAGTCTTTAATGCATACATCCATAATAATAAGGGTACAGTACAATTATTCAGTATACTCCTAACCATATCCATAAGAGTACGATTCTGCCTTCAGCTACACCATTCTATTGAGGTGTACCTGGCATTGTGTATTGTGCACAAATGCCACGACTTTCAAGGAACTTTGCAAATGGACTTGGACATTGTCCATTTTCATTAAATTTACCATAATATTCACCACGTCTATCAGATTTCACTACTTTAACTTTTCTATTTAACTGCCTTTCTAGCTCATTAATGAATATCTCAAGAATATCCACTAATTGAGACTTTTCATGCAGCAAATATAAATAACCATACCGTGAGAAATCATCGAAAAAGGTAATAAAATATTTTTCACCACCCCAAGAGGGAACATCAAAAGGACCACATATATCAGTGTGTATAAGTTCAAGCAATTCATTGCTTCTTGTGGCTGGATTCTTTAATGTGTGCTTAGTTTGCTTACCTTTAATGCAATCTATACACACGTCCTAGTCAGTGAAATCCAATTGAGGTAAGATTTCTCCTTTCACTAACCTCAAAATCCTTTCTTTGGATATGTGACCTAACCTTTGATGCCACAAGAAAGCAGAGCATTCATTATGTGCACTACGTTTATTACCTATATTGTGTTCAACATTAAACAGGGATTCAATAAATTCAGCATTAAGATTAAAACAATACAAACCATCAATCAAAGTACCAGAACCATAATAGTACTTATGTTTGTATAATGAAAAACACCATTACAAATCTTAAAATTGAAACCAACATTATCCAACCTCCCTACAGAAACTAGATTTCTAGCACATTCAGGAACATAGAGACACTTTTCAAGATCCAGATCACAACCAGTGTCCAAGATCAATCTATAAGTCTCAATTCCTTTTATTTGTGCCTTCATTATGTTTCCCATGTATAGGAACTTTTCAGTTTCGTTTATGAGTTGGATTGAAAGAAATCCATGTATAATATGAGACACATGAGTAGTTGCACCAGAAACTAACCACTAGGTATTATTAGGACCTTCAATAAGATTTGATTCAAAACATACTGAAACATAAAGTATACCTTTCTTTTCAAACCAAATCTTCCTTTTAGGACAGTCCTTGAAGTGATCACTCTTCCTACAGAAATAGCACTTCAACTCCTTACGGATTTGGCCCTCAGTAACCTTCATTAAGGTACTGTCCCTTTTCTTGCCTTTCTTCCCTGATTTGTTGTTGCTGCTACTAGCTCCATTATGAAATGTGAGATTGACAGAGTGTTGCTTCAATTTCTTTAATCTCCCTTCCTCTTAAATCAACATGGCCTTGATTTCCTGAATGTTCCATTTTTCCTTAAGGGTGCTGTAATTCACCTGGAACTGACCAAACTCAAGAGGAAGTTAGTTAATAATAAATTTAACTAAAAAGGATTCACTCTCATCCATTCTCATTGATTTCAGTTTGGCTGCCAAATTCTGCATGCCTGTCTTATGATCATAAATGGATTGTGACCAATCAAACTTCTTGGTCGTTAGTTCACTCATCAAGGATCCTATGATGGACTTGTCAGCTATGTCCGATTGGGAGTATTCCTTAATTTTCAGCATGTACTCTCTAGTATTGTCTATTCTGGGTATTGATGGCTTAACATTTTCGGCCATTGTCATCCTCATTAAGTTCAAGCTCAGCCTGTTAGACCGCTCCCAAGCCTCATAATAGGACATGTCAGCTTCAGTGCTGGTCTCTGTAATGGCTGCTGGCTTTTCAGAGACTAATGCCAAATCCAAGTCCAGAACTCCTAAGTGATAATGGATTTGTTCGGACCAATCAGCATAGTTCAATCAATTGAACTTAATCAACCTAGTGCCCATAACCAACATGTTCAAAGAAGCTGCAACATTATACATATACTCATACGTTAATACTTTGAGTAAACATAATGAATTCAAACAAATAACAACCTTAATTATGCATCTAGATTCACCTTTGGGTAATATTTAAATGCATAGCTTTAACAAATAATGATGCCAAGAAGAAAATATACTTTAACAAACTTTCATTGATATGGAGCAACTTGCGGACCTTTATGCAAGTCAGAGAGAAGCACGCCCGAGCTTCATTACAGCACGCCCGTGCTTCTCTTTGGAAGTCAGGGCACTCCCGTGCCACATTATAGCACCCCCCATGCTTCTCTCTGGAAGTTAGGGCACACCCGTGCCACATTACAGCACGCCCCGTGCTTCTCTCTAGAAGTCCATAGCACGCCCATGCTTATTTCTGGAATCTAGTTACCTTTTTTTTTTATACCATTTAACTATTCAATAATGCTCCATACAATATGCTTGTTATCTTTGGATATACATTCATATTAATTAGTACAATGATAAGTCTCTTTAATGCCATTGATTATAATTAATGGTCTACCTTTGGGTAACTTAACAAATTATAATCAATGAACTCAATTGTTCAATTTTAACTTTCATGTCATTTAACGGCATCACACAAACATGAACAATTGAAAACTGCATAATCAATGTCTAAAATAATCCAAACAAGGCCACTTTGGTGACTAACAAGTTTTCCATTCATTAAACATTGATTTATGCAAAACTTTTATGAGATTAAATTAAGATCTCAAAACTTTAACGACATAACACAACAAGATGTCATAACCTTTCTTTATAAATAACAGCAAAATAATTTATAAAGAAAATAAACAGTTTTCAATTTCTAAAATTTTGGCTTCGTTTATACCAGATTAATCAACTTCATAATACGAAATTAATTTTCATTAATTAAGCCAAAAAAAAAAACACTATCAAACAAATCTAGAATAGGTACAGGCTTTGATACCACATGTTAAACAATCTTTAATACAACCTAGATCTATTGTTCATAGAATTTGTTTGACAGAAATATGCAATAATCGGAAGCGTACCTTGATCTATAACAACAGATCTATCTTATGGATTACCTCGTTGCGGCAATTCGATTCTCACCGTAACAGCAGATCTATGTTTCTTCATCTGGCCTTTTGTCCGTAAGTTTTCTCTCAATGGTCACAGAATCATCAACAGCTACAGGAGTTTCTTTTCATGCTCTCTCAAACAATCTATCACCGTATGTGTTTGAGGCAGCCGTCACACTCTCTGTTTCATTTTCTTTTCTGTGTTAACCCTAAGCTGTTGATTCCTTTTTCTTTTATAAGGCAGAGGAAGGGTATTAAAACTCTAACTGGCCCTTATCCATTAAGCCCAATAACCATCATCTTGGGCCTCCTTAATTAGAACTAGCCCTTTAATCACATGGGCCACTCAGATTATTAAAATAATTTAACACAGCAAATTTACATTTCTCTGAGTTTTGAATTTTTTAAAATACTACCACAACATCAGATTTTGTGCTTTCAAATTTGATAAACTTTGCATCTTTAATGATGTTGAGTTTTATAGAATAGCCAAACTCATTCCAAAACTTGGCATATTGGCCTTTCTTCTTATCAGCACAGGCATCCTCAATACCTTTAGTGTCATTGTCCGTTGCCCCATTAGGATCTTCATCCACAATGTTACAAACTCTATCAAGCGCCTTCTGAATAAATTTCTTCTTAATTATTTTCAAACTATTTTGTTGTTAGAGCATATCTCTTAAAACACTAAGTGACAAAGTAATGGAATCAACAAGGCCCTTGAATTTGAAAACCCCATAAACATCAGGCACCTTGAATGTTATATGATACAGACCCTGCTGGTCAGTCGAGAGGGTTTTTAAAACATAAGGGCTCATCATGTAGAACTGAACTTGAAAGCTACCATCACCAATACAAGCATCACAGTAGTTTCACTAGACAAAAAATTTTGTATATGTTGTAACAGAACATGAACCCTCAATGGTTCTTTAGGATCACTCTTCAAAATATGTCCATCAGGAACAAAAATCCTATGGTAGTTCTCATAACCAGTATTATTAAGCTTGAGCTTCTGTACGAGGGCTTTGAGAGAGTCTGTCAGAACACATCCAAATGCAGGCCCATTAACAGTCACCACACGGCCAAGCTGCACAATGATTGCCTTCTCTTTCTTGGGAAGGAGAGAATATCCAACAGAGATATAGTCACTAAAAATAGATCTCGCAAACAAATAAGCACAGCAAATTCCACAATCTGAATACAGAAAGCAATGTTCACAACACCCCAATAAGCAGAAGCCAATACGCAAGCAAGAGAGCCTGTGTTAACAATAGTAACAAACAAGTAAAAAGTTAACAAAAGAGCAAAAACGACAACGCTTCCATTACCAGACAAGCCATCTGAATCGATTCGCGTAATATTTGATATGATATGCTTAATCAAATTTAGCTTCTCCAAAATAAATCTTTCAATAGAAATTATGGAATTATTGTTATTCGAAACAGGATATATTGTCAAAGCCATCATGCTAGTAGCAGAGCAACCAAAGAAATCCAAAAAAAAATTGAAAGAAACTGACACAATGTTCTTCTTCTTGACGATGAGGTTATTCAAAATTGAGCTTGACTTGGTATTATTTTATTGTTACTAACATTATCTTATTTCCTAGTTTTCAGTATCACAATCTGTTAGTTGGCATTTGTTGGTCATGATCATATTTTTAGGAATTTAGTTGCTATGTAAGCCTATAAAATGGGCACATCAATTTCAGATTAAATGTACACAGCTTTTGTTTTGTTCTCTTCAAATTACTCTAGTTCTTATGTTCTATTTTCTTTGTTCAGTCATCATTTTATCTTATTGTGCTGATTTTTCTCCAACAAATTATTATCAAAGCCTGGTTTTGCTACCCACCAAGTGTTCGACAAAAGTTCTGTGAGAAGTTTCCATGGCTTCAAATGAAAATTCTGTGAATGTGTCTCAGCCGCTTATTCCTATCTTTAAAGGGGATTGTTATGAATTTTAGAGCATTAAGATGATGACTTTGTTCAAGTCTCAAGATCTTTGGGATCTTGTGGAAAATGGGTATGCTGACCCAAATGACGAAAACAGATTAAGAGAGAATCGGAAGAAGGACTCAAAGGCATTGTTCTTTATCCAATAAGCAGTCCATGACTCAGTCTTTGCAAGGATTGCAACTATCACCACTTCAAAGGCAGCATGGGATGCATTGAAGAAAGAGTATCTAGGCTCATCGAAGGTAATTACGGTGAAACTTCAGGCCTTACGCCGTAATTTTGAAAAATAATGAGTCTATGCATGATTTTCTATCAATAGTGATAGAAATTGTAAGTCATATGAGATCATATGGTGAGAATCTTCCTGATCAACTTGTTGCTGAAAATTTTTTGAGGAGTTTAACTCCTAAATATGATCATGTTACTGGTCCATTGAAGAGTCAAAAGATCTTTATGTTTATTTTTTTTTTATGAACTAAAAGGTTATTTGCAAGCACATGAAGCTAAACTCAATAGGTTACCTAAAAGAGGAGAAGAAAAGACACATCAAGTGAAGGGCGAAATGACTTCTCACAATACTGGTTCTGGAAAAGCAACTAATAGAGGAGGCTATCATGGTAGAGGCCATAGTAGAGGAAGGGGAGGAGGCAGATCCTATGGGCAAGCTGATAGAGGGCAATCTTCTAATGAACATACGCATAATAAAAGCAATATTCAATGCAACTACTGCAAAAAGTTTGGGCATGTGAAGGTAGAATGCTGGAAACTACTATAAAAGCAAGACAAGCAAGCAAGTTATGCTATGGGGGAGAAAGAGGAAGAGACCTTGTTCATGGCTTTTGATGATGAACATGATGTGCCGATTGCAAGCGAAGTCTAGTACCTGGACAATGGATGTTCAAGCCATATGACAGGGGTAAAATCTACATTTAAAGAGCTTGATGAGTCCCACGCCATAAGAGTTCGACTTGGATACAACAAGCTACTTCAAGCCAAAGGCAAAGGCACTGTTGCAATTACTACTAGCATTGGTAATATCAAGCTTCTCCATGATGTATTTTATGTTCCTAATTTGTCACATAACTTGTTGAGTGTTGGGCAATTAGTGAAAAGTGAGTGTTTTGTGTTATTTGATGATGATGCTTGCACAATTACACACAAAAAGTCAGGGTAGACTTTAGTTTATGTCAAAATGACTGAAAATATGATGGTCCCACGAGAAATCAATACTGTTGATAGTCTTGTAATGGTTGCTAGTAGTCAAAATAATGAATCAATGTTGTGGCATTTATGGTATGGGCATTTAAACATTAAAGGGCTGAAGTTGTTAAGTCAAAGTGAAATGGTTTATGGGCTGCCAAAAATAGAGTCTATAGAAGTTTGTGAAGGGTATATATATGGGAAACAAAGTAGGAGACCATTACCTATAGGAAACTCTTGAAGACATCAAGTCATCTTGAACTAATTCATGCCGACTTGTGTGGACCTATGAGCACAGAATCACGTGGTGGTAGTAGGTATTTTTTTTATGTTTACTGATGATTTCAGCCGCATGAGTTGGGTGTACTTCTTGAAGTGTAAATCAGAAACATTTGAAATCTTTTGTAAGTTCAAGGCACTAGTTGAGAAGCAAAGTGGAGGCAACATAAAAACTCTTCGCACAGACAAGGGTAGTGAGTTTTTATCTAATGTGTTTAATGATTTTTGTGAAGAAAATGGTATCTGCAGGATTTTGATAGCCCCTTATACACCTGAGCAACACGGTGTTACTGAGCGAAAGAATCGCACCATTGTTGAAATAGCTAGAAGCTTGCTACAAGCAAAGGGATTACCAAAAATCTTTTGGGCTGAAGTAGTCACAATGACAGTGTACTTGCTTACTATTTCACCTACAAGAGCTGTTCAGAATCTTACTCCGTATGAAGCTTGGACAGGTATGAAGCCACGAGTAAGCCACTTAAAAGTCTTTGGGTGTATATCCTATGCTTTAGTTGATTCACAAAATCGACAAAAATTGGACAACAAATCTGTAAAATTCATTTTTGTTGGTTATTCTTTACAATCCAAAGCATATAAGCTATATAACCATTTAAGTGTCAAGATAATTGTAAGCAAGAATGTAGTGTTTGATGAAATTTTAAGCTAGAATTGGGTTGAAAATGTTGGAAATTCAGCAGCTGTAATTTCATTTGATGCTGAAGATCCAATCATCGAAGCAATTGGTGCATCACCTACACATTCTACTCCATCAACACCACAAACTGGCAGCTCCTTATCTTCTTCTCTGAATGGAATTGAATCATCATCAACGAGTGATTCCTCTACTAAAAGTACACCACCAAGAAAATTCAGATCACTTCAAGAGATCTATGACTCCACCAATGCCTTATTTGTAGCTGAACCAACCGATTTTGAAGAGGCAAATAAGCAAAAGGAATGGTGCAAGGTAATGAAGAGTGAGCTAGCAGCTATTGAAAAGAATGAAACGTGGGAGTTGGTAGACTTCCCGGATGGAAAACATGCTATTGGTCTCAAATGGATCTTTAAGGCCAAGTATCATGCTGATGGTAGCATCCAAAAGCACAAGGCAAGACTCGAGGCAAAGGGATATTCATAGCAGCAAGGTATAGATTTTGAGACATTTTCTCTGGTTGCTCGATTTGAAATTATAAGACTTTTTTTAGCCTTGGCTATACAATTTAATTGGCTAGTTTATCAATTTGATGTTAACTCTGCCTTTTTAAATGGGGAGTTGGAGGAAGAAGTTTATGTTTCCCAGCTCGATAGTTTCATAACTAAAGGCAAGGAAGAGAAAGTATACAAGCTGAAGAAAGCACTCTATGGCCTGAAACAAGCCCCACGTGCTTGGTACAATAAAATTAACACGTACTTCCAGCAAAATGGCTTTGAGAAGAGCAAAAATGAGCCAACGATCTACTTGAAGAGGAAAGGTCCAGGTCAGTTTATTGTTATGTGCCTGTATGTTGATGATATAATTTTCATGGGTTCAAGTTAATCTCTTATTGGTGATTTCAAAGAGAGTATGATGAAGAGTTTTGAAATGACTGACTTCGGCTTATTGCATTATTTTCTTGGGTTGAAAGTGTATCAAACAAGTGGTGGCATTTTTATTTTACAAAGAAAATTTGCTACTGATCTCCTTAAGAAATTTGGCATGTCTGATTGTAAAGCAGCTACCACACCCATGAATATGAATGAAAAACTTCAAGTTGAAGATGATAATGGAAAAGAAGAAGTAAGTCGCTATAGAAGTTTAGTGGGAGATCTTATTTATCTCACTCACACTAGACTAGATATAGTATTTTCTTTTGGTATTGTTTCCGGGTTCATGCACTCTCCTACAAAGCATCACTTTGGAGCAGCTAAAAGAATCTTACGGTACATTGTTGGAACTGTGAAGTTTGGAATTTGATACTCTCAAAAATCTGATGGCAAGTTGCTTGGCTATACAAATAGCGACTGGGGAGGTTGTTTGGATGATCGAAGGAGCACTTCAGGAAATGTTTTTTTCCTTGGGTCTGGTGCTATCTCATGGTTAAAGAAGCAAGAATCAATGGCTCTTTCCTCGTTAGAGGCAAAATATATTGCTGCCACCTCCTCTGCATGTCAAGCAATATGGTCACGAAGATTACTAGCTGATTTCAGTCAAGAATAGAAGGTTGCGACAAAAATTTTTTACGACAATAATGCTGCAATTGCTATGACCAAAAATCCAGCATTTCATGGAAGGACTAAACACATAGATCTTCGCCATCACTTCATTCGTGATCTGGTTACCAATGGTGAAATCTGTCTCAAATATTGCAGTACCCATGAACAGGTGGTTGATATTCTGACGAAGGCTCCCTCCTCTGACAAACATGCTTACTTTAGATCTCAGCTCAGTGTTTCTAACTTTGAATAAAGGGGGGGATTGATGAGGTTTTTCAAAATTGAGCTTGACTTGGTATTATTTTATTGTTACCAGCATTATCTTATTTCCTAGTTTTCATTATCACAATCTGTTAGTTGGCATTTGTTAGTTGGCATTTGTTGGTCGTGTTCATATTTTTAGGAATTTCGTTGCTATGTAAGCCTATAAAATGGGCACATCAATTTCAGATTGAATGTACATAGCTTTTGTTTTATTCTCTTCAAATTACTCTAGTTCTTGTGTTCTGTTTTCTTTGTTCAATAATCTTTTTATCTTATTGTGCTGATTTTGCTCCAACACTTGAGAATCAATAACTAGCGTGAGAGTTATCTTCAAATGGTTTCCACACCATGTACTTGCTAGTATCTGAAGAGCAAGAATTGGAAGAAGTCTTCATAAAAGATTTTGTGCCTTAGTTGTGCACCGAATAACAAATCTATTGCCGGAAGTATCCGTATCGGAGGGACCAAGGTTAGTGGAGTCCCCTGTAGATCAGTGGTCTCTGATAACAAGTCGTTAGGATCATAGATGTCACACCCCAAATGGTGCGACGATCCTAAGGTCCAGGTAGGCTTAAGGCCATCGGATACCTCGTAGAACCCACATCTGAACTAATCAAATTCAACACATTGCATATCTTGATTAGTTACTTAGGTGGGCTACAATCAACTTATTTACTTTCATTTAATTTTTAGGATAATTAAATACAATCTTTTACACACTTTGTATAATCACATATCACTATCATAATATTGTCTACATTATAGCTTACATACATACCATACTAATATCTTTCACAAAGGTACTATGGAGCAACTAGAGTTCATTTAACTTATTAACATTTTATAAAGTCTAACAACTATTTACATTATTCACAGGCTTCTTGTTGGAAAAAGGAAATCAAGAAGCTGAAGGACCTGGATCACCTCTACCTGAAATCACAGATGCTTGGGTGAGTTGTCAACTTAGTGAGATTATAGTGTCAAATAGGTAGCAATATACATTGGAAAGTGTCTCAAGGTTCAACAATCATAATAACACATGTGACAGTACCATTATAGCTCGTCAACAAGTTAAGTCCATATAAAGGATTCATAGTAATTAAATCAATATCACAAAGGTAATATCAATAATATGACAGATAATCACTAGATAACACTGAAGAAAACATATCACTATGTACATTCCAGTGCTATCACACATTATAGACTTTAGGACAATAACTTCTTCTTTTAATCACGAATCTCTATGTACACATAGCTTGATGGTATAACCCCCCATCAAGTTGGAATTTTGTTATATTAGCTAAACAAATGGCTTGGTACAATCAAATAGGCCTATAGGCCAAATAGGTTTCACAATTGAAAATCTTAAAATCACGATCTTAAAAGTTTCAACGCAACAAGGAGGGGTTAGACACTATAACTCACCTTGAAAGTGAGAATTTGATTCCTCTCGATCAGACATAATTTTAAACCAGTTCCATTTAATCCTCGACCTATATTCACATTTAAACACATATTGCACTTTTAGTTTTTGTTTCTAGCTCTTTATTGACATTCAAGGTTCTTTGCTATTTTTATTCATTAAATTTGCATTTGCAATTTTTGAGGACAAAAAGTACACATATTGAGCTTTATGTGCATCCATTATATGCTCATGTTCATAGTTTATTTACTTATGTTTCAATATGCTCAATTTAGTGCAAGCTCAGTGAAAGACATAATTTTCTAGACATGAGTAGTTTGCGTTCATTTGATTGAATATTTAATTTCTCATGTCCATTTGTCGTGAAATTTTACTAGGTATTTTCCAACATCTCGGGGCACTCCCATATTAAATTTCATACATTTTGGTGTTCATTAACCTATTCAAATAATTTAATTACAGAACTAAAATTTTCAGCTTCCATATACTGAGCAGTCTTCTTTCCTTTATTAATATCTCCATTTTTCCTCATCATTTATACTTTCCCTTTTAACACAACCTTCTTGACATCTTGTTCTACATCTTTTGTAAAATTTCATAAATTTTGAAGTTCATTAACATAGTCAAACAGCCTAAACACAGTAGTGAATTTATTTATAGTGTCATTGTGAACAACCTGTATTCTCATAGTCATCAATTCTTTTCCTTTTATCTTTTGAATTTGTCCTTTTACCACAACTATCGCAACATCCCAAAATAGCTATCTGTAAAATTTCATAATTTTTGAAGCTTGTTTACATATTTAATTAATTCAAAATCAGTAGCTTAAATTTCCAGAATTTTTAAGAAGTTCAATAAGACTAATTCAAATCTAAGTTTCTAACCTTCCCTTTCAATTTCTTCCACTAAAAACTGACATCAACCATCCTAATAAATTAATTAACTTTTCTAAATATCAATTCTTAGTTTTAATCCATCAAATTTCGGTTCTGAATTCAATGAAAACAAATTTGAAACTAAACATGCAGAATTTTAATTTTATACCTTTTGAATCTCTTCTTGTTTCTCTTCTTTCTTATTCCTTGATTAGCTTAATATTTCTCTTAAAACTACTTTTAAATCTCTTCAAATTAATTTATGAAAAAAGCAGGTTGGTGGTGGTGCAAAGAAGGAAAAACAAGGAAGGAAAGATTGAAAGAAAGGGTGCTGTGGGTGCTTAAAGGAATGCAATAATTTTGCCTTTTTTATTTTCTCTATGCACACTTGTCCTTCCCCCCTTCCTCTTTCAACGACTCATTAGCAAATCTTGATGAGTCATAAGATCAAGTGTTGAGAGATTATGTAGCCACTTAGCATAGATAAATTACCTATTTTTCCTCCTAATCAAATCAATTCTTTAATAATCTTAATGCCTAACTTGGTCATTTCACTTTTCTTCTTTTTCTTTCTTTTTTTTTTGTTATTGCATTTACACTTGTTTATTTGCACATTTAATTATTAAATTTAATTTATTTTACATGCTTAATATATATTTTATTTAAATAAAATATATTTTATAGTATTTCGGTGCATTTCAATTATGTTATCATAGTTTAGGGGGTTTTGAGATTTCATTATCAATCACTTTGAGTGCCTTTTTTAAATTTCACTTGCTTATATTTAATGGTCTTTATCATTGAATAAACTATTTATTATAAATATATTTTTCATTACCTTACTTATTTAATTTGAATATCATTAGAGCTTCCCTCTAGAATGTTGCAAAAGATCATAAATCCTAACTATTCATGTGAGAAGAGCATAATAGTAGTGTTTGGGGAATGAGAAAAGAAGAGAAAAGGAGAGAAAATAGAAGAATAGAGAAGGGAGAGAGAGAGAAATGAAAATGAAGGATAGTATATTTATTCATGAACTAGTTAAACTCTATCTTAATACAAGAGTATGTAAACTATATCTCATTAACTAATTAAACTATATCTCAATACAAGAGTATGTAAATGCCTGCTAAACACTAATATCAGTTCAACACCTAATTAATTAATTACTTCTCAATTGTACTTGCAACTAATCACAATAAAGCTCCCAAATTGATGGTTATTATAATATATCCTGACAAATCCTTATCACATGGGTTACTAAACTAATTTGATGATATATTTTGTAAATTTACAGTGAATAGTGCACTTTTCCAGTATTCCTTGGTCATTTTCTCTCCATTTTGGAGAGATTGAATTTTTATGGACCCGAAATGATTTTGGTACAAACTTTCGCTTCTCCTAAATTTTTCTACCACTTTCTAAACATGGTAAAATAACTTTCCTTACATATTTTATCTCAACATTTTCTTTCTTCCCTTGTTCCAAACAGAGCATGAGGGAGCAAATTGTACCAAAAAATCGATTTTGAATTTTTTTTTCTTGAATTACAAATTGAAGGTAAATTAAATTGGCAGAATACACATTCATCCTGAACTTTCTTAATTTTTACTTTAATCTATCAAACACTTCAACTTATAAAACTACATATATTAAACACATCAATTTTTAAAATTATTTTATTGAACACTTCAATTTGCAATACTAGATAAGTTAAGCAAAAAATTGAAATTTATGAAAATTATTGTTTCAAAGTCATACTAACTATATACCAAGTCGATATTCACCCAGAAAAGTTAAAAACTCTAAAATTATTGATCTTAGTGTTGAAAGATGTGTAATATTACTAAAATTTACAAGTTCAAGTGCAAAATAGATCATCGACGAAGTTTAGGGTACCATAAGGTTAAAATTGCAAAGTTCAGGGATGAATTTATGTATTCATCCAAATTAAATTGTATTTCTTTTTCATGTTTTAGGATTTATAGTTGATCCTCTCTTTCAATGCTTTTCTAAAAATCAAATTTGTAGTCATCTATTGAATTTGAAGGTACTTTATCATTTGGGTCGCTTTTATGGATATGAATTCAGGTTTTAATGTTAAATAAAAGAAGTTTTTATCAAATTTCTTAAAAAAAAGTTATCAAAAAAAGTAATATGTATATATTCTTACTAACCGAGCGAGCTTTGAGTTGCTCAGGCTTGGTTTGTGGAGTTCTGATGCAAGCTCGAGCTCAACTCGAGTTTGATTCGAACTTTTATATTGAAACTCGAATTTGGCTCGATTGAAGATTATGAAAATCGAGCTCGATTCGTTTGAAGCTTGTTTATGATTTAAATAAGTCAAGTTTAAAAGAAATAATCCATGCCAAACAACAAAAAATTATAACAATACATCACCTTAAAATCTCATGTTAAAAATATTTTCAATTGTTCAATAATACGAGAACAATAATAGCAATAATGGTAAAACAAAATAATGGACAAAAATAGTTCTAAATTTAAAGGATATAATCTATGCCGAACAACAAAAAATTACAGCCTCTAAGGAACATAACCTTCAGCTCTAGGAAATAAAGAAAACTTGAATTTTAATATTCCTACTCATTATAGATCCACAGACCAACCAAACCAGCAATGAGGTAGGACAAAAGGGAAAAAAGAGGCAAAATTATGTAAGTGGAAAGTCTCCTAGTAAAGATTTATAGTGCAATGAGAGTGCATTTCCATAAAATAAAAAATAAAAATAAAAAATTGCAATTAGCACAGCAATTATCCACTATGAATCACCACTAAATCTAGTATCTCAAGCTGTAAGCAGACTTGCGCAAAGCCGTAACTGTGTCTGCTTTCTTTAAAGCATTGGCCTCCTTTAGCACTTTTAAAGCCAAGGAATTTGGGGAATTCATGAGGTTAGCTATTTCAGACTTACTCATCTCCAACAACACTCCAGTTATCTTTCCTGCAAGCTAGATCTCATCCTCAATAAAATCTAAGATCTTAGCTTTAGAGTTGTATTCAAATCTAAACCCTTATATTTGAAAGCAAAATCATCAAACCACATAAACAACATGCAATGATCTTTAAAAATTAAAAAAAAAAAAAAAAAAGCAAAATCTTAGTCTTTTCTTGCTAAGAGATTAGAGAAAGGTATCGAAGATGATGTTAATAGCGTTCATGGCAACCTAATTCTTAGCAGTATCGCCATTCAAATGTTCTCTATCGACCCAGTCGGCTCAATGCCAGACATTCGGCAGGATTTTCCCAACCTCAAGCATTCCATATTTTGTTCTTAGTTGAGTCTAGATCGATCCCAATCATTTTTGTGGAGGTTATTGGATTTGGACGAAGGGCACTGCCAAGAAAGCGATAGAAGAAATAATGCAACCGTTTTTGGTAAAGAAAAATAGAAGACAAATGAGTTTAGTATTAGGGTTTTGATCCAAATCTAACGGTAGTAATCTAAGGAAAATGGACAGTCTTGATTAAATCTTAAATTTAATCCAAGGACTAAATATTTGGCAAGTGGCTTTAATTGATTTTGTTCCTTTTATATTAAATATACAACTATACATGTAACATATTAGATATATTGATAATAG
This sequence comes from Jatropha curcas, assembly GCF_041381405.1. Taxonomy (NCBI): domain Eukaryota; kingdom Viridiplantae; phylum Streptophyta; class Magnoliopsida; order Malpighiales; family Euphorbiaceae; genus Jatropha; species Jatropha curcas. The sequence goes on from NC_143159.1 coordinate 18,541,103, forward strand.
TAGATAATAGTCTTAATGTAATTATTTTATATATAATTCTAGTTTTTATTGTAATATTATAATAAGACAATAAATATAATAATAATAATTATTATTATAATTATAATTATAAAGTATATAATTATATTTCTATTAGAACATTTATAGATAGAATAATTAAAATAAAAATGCTAGTTATATGAATACAAATAATAGATATGATGGTAATAATAGTTATTATCTATGTTTATGTATAAGTAATAGATATAATGTCGTATATAATGATAATAGTTTTTACAATGAATTATATGTAGCTAATTCATATAGAATAGCTAAATCATTTCTAATATATGAAATTAATATATGTATTAAAAGTATTAATTTCATATACGAGGATGCTACTATTTTTGCTAAAGGAAAATTGAACAGGTTTGGTTGATTTTATTTTAGAAAAAGCGATTTTCGTTATTAGATCCATTCATTGATCCTCGACAAAAGTGCCTCGTACTATGATAAGAGTTTTATTTTAGAGTTGCCACTCTCTTTAGGTACAATTCTCAAGTCAATCAATTCATTAGAATTGACTAACTCGATTTTAAACCAGAGACTGGATAAGAGAGTTAGGTACAGTATCGAAAAGGTGTTAGACACCCGAACCTCCCAGTTGAACCAACCTCCTCGTTGTCCATTAATTCATAATAATTAATAATAGAATTAACTCTAATTGAGATGTAAAATATATTTTAATGCAATTTTGGAAAACATGTCAAATAAGCATATTAATAAGCATATAAAGCATAATGTAAACCATCCGAAGAAGGGGGAAAGGAGAAAAGAATTATAACTCATCTCCTAAAATACATTCTGCCCATTAATCCCCTTAAAATTTTCCAAACCCAATTAACTATTATAAGCAAATAATTAGTAGGAATCCATTATGGACCCTTTACATAAAGCTTAAAATAATAAAAGCCATAAACATAATTAACATCAATGAATAATAAAATCCATAGAACATAATAAGCATTCACAGAATCATAAAGACATACATTCATTCAATTAATGATAATGTGGTGCATGTTTATGTTCATAAGCTAGAATTTGGTGGGTTAGCCTAATAATAATTACAAAGCAATTAATGTTAATGTGAATGTTTAATATGTTCGAGTCGAACTCCCTTATGCTCAAGTTTGGTTTGTTTATTTTAATTTCAAGTTTGGTTCATTTAGAAACCGAACTCAAACTGAATCAAACTCTTATCAAGCTCGAGCCTCGAATAGTTCATGAACAGTTTGGTTCGTTTACAGCCCTAATTCTTGCTGTAATAGTCATGTGCCTACATATTGCATGAGATATAATTAACATAGTACTCTATTATTAAAAAGAGACCATTTCATTACTTATGTCATAATTATATAAAGAGAAAATTATGATTTTAGCCTTATATTTTACCAAAATTAACTAGCGTACCTCGTATTTTGAATATTACACTAAAATCTCCTTATGTTTTGCCTTCATTAAACTATGTTGTCCTTCCGTCTAAATTTTGTACCTTTTGCTGTTAATTTTAAATAAAATGACAAATTGCCCTCATATTCTACATCTCAACTCTCTCCCTCTTTCATCTTAACTCAGTAACCTAGAAAAAAAAAAGAAAACACAAATGTGTGTCTCTTAAAAAAACATATATTACTGTGCACGTTGGCGATCAGTTGAAACGAAAGATGGTAAAATTATGGTAAACCGTTAATACAAAATTCACATTAAACTTTCATTTCAACATGCAAAGTAAACGAAAAGTTTACTGTCAATATAAAATCCACATTAAACTTTCATTTCAACATGTGAAGTCAACGAAAGTTTAATGTCAATACAAAAGATGGTAAAATTATGTCCTTGCTCCAGAAGCAATTAAAATCCAAATCAAAAAGAGATGCACATTCGTTTAAAGAAATTATGATTGTCATTGCTGCTGTAAAAAATTCTACATCTGATTTTTTTGTAGTTGGCCATCTTTTGTGAAATGGTTATAGTCCCATAATTTATTACCACAGCTGTAGATTCTCGGGAATCTTCCTTAATGTTGAGTTAAAGAGTTTTTGTTTAGCTTGATTTGGATTTTAATTGCTTTTGATTTTTTACGATTTTAAGAAATGAAAATGCATATATTATTGAACTGTTGAAGGGAGAAAGAAAATTTTACGGAATAGAGAGAGATAAAGAGAGAAACAAGATGGAGCCCACTTAAAATAAGGGCATTCTCATCTTTTTAATAGAAAAATTAATAAAAAAAAAAGTACAAAAATTAGACAGAAGGGTATAAGAGTTTAACGGAGGCAAAACATAAGAAGATTTTAGTGTAATATTCAAAATAAAAGGTATGCTAGTAAATTTTGGCAAGATATAAACATAAAATTATAATTTTCCCTTATATAAATAATCATCATTATGTTAGAAAATATGTAAAAGACAAAACTCCCCATTGTTCTCTTAAATTAAAAAAAATTATAAATCGTGATCGTAAATGCTTAGACTAAGAGCCAAAACTCAAACTATGATTTTGGAATTATAATTATTATAATATCTTGTGGTGAGATTTTTGTGTTGAGAGTTGTTATGAATGTTTAGTATCAATCTTTAGTGGCCTGTCTCCATTTAATAGATTCGAAGGCATGATTCATGGATTATTTTTCTTGTCTCAATTTTGGTCATTTCGACGGGGGTCATCATAATGCACAATTTTTTAAAAAATGTTTCTTGGACCATAATATGATCAGCTTGAAACTTGAGTTTTTCACACGAGAAAAAAAAAAAAGTAGGTGATGATTTTTCTAAATATGTCAAATAATGTGAGTAGGTTTATTACTAAACTTGGGAAAAAAAAAAATCTTGAAATATATAAATCTACTTATATATATAAACTGATTGAACTAAGTTTCAAGAACAAAGAACAGTCGCACATGCATGACATTACTAAGCAACACAGCTTAGGCCCCTCAGATAACATCTTAATCTCCACCCTCTCTTTTTTAACTTCCTTTATCCTATCAATTACAATTGAAAAAAAATACAAAATAAATAAAATGTCAAAATAATATTAAAAAACAATAAACATTATTTTACTTCTCTAATAGGAATGTAATTGAAAATAGAGCCCTTCAGCGGTTCATCCACATAACTCTTAAGGAAATGGTCGCGGTCTCTTCCCCTGATGTTGTTTCTATTGATGAGATCTCTAGCACTGTTTAGAAAATATTTTCTAGTGCACTCTCTAATTGTTGAGAGATCAAATACTCTTATAAATTGATATTCTGTTATCTCGTCTTGATTATACTTTGCTTTCTTCCTTGTTATATCATACATAAATTTATATCAATAATATTTTAAAATTCACATGACACATTGTCAATACTTATTATAGTCATGATTTAATTTTTTTAAATCAAATTCCTAATTTAAAATAATTAATATCTCTATAATTAAAAAGGAGAATGATAAGTTGTAGAGTTTATGAGTTAAAATAATCAATAAAACACAATTGTGATATTAAAGTCAAAGAATAATAACATAAGAATATAAAAATAATCCCTTTAATTCAGAAAATTATAAGAATTATACAAAGAAAAAATTAACAGAAAAAAGGTTGCAATCATGATTAAATTAAATTTTTAATCAAGTATTAAATTTGTACTATTCAGTTGAGATATATATTTTTTTTTGTTCTCAATTGAATTTACTTTGCAAAGCTCCAAGCATTAAACAACACTTCACAACAACAAGAAGAATTGAATCTCATTGTCCCTTAGCGTAAATTTGTTCATCATCAAAGAACCGTGCACGATTGGAAACTGCAGCTGCAAAGTTTCTTTAACATCCAAATAAAGCTAGTAATTTTTGGTACATCGTAGGTGATTGGATAAGGAAATATATAGAATTGAGAAATATTATAGTATGGTGGAAAGCAAAGCAAATTGGATGTGATATATAAATATTGAACAACAATTAACAACAACAAGAAAATAAAATAAAATCTCACATTCCCTTGGTGTAAATTTGTTCATCATTAGAGAACTGTACACGATTGGTAGCTGCAGCTGCATAGTTTCTTCCACATCAAAATAAAGCCAATAATTTTTAGAACATCGTAGATGATTTGATAATGAAAGATATAAAATTGAAAAATATTATAGTATGGTGAAAAGCAAAGTACAGTAGATGTGATATATATAGCAATTTGGGAAAGGTTAATTAGTACCAAGAAAAAAGAACAAAGTAAAAATAGGTTTTGCATTTATGTACGACGAAATGCAATTGAAGAACCTTTAACCACTATAGTAGTAAATTCCAGCTGTATAATTACAATGAAATAAAAATATTAATCATTGATACACTGTAGATGACTGGATAAAGGAAGACAAATGATTAAACTAAAAATGAATAAAGTGTAAGACTATACTGGTGCAATAAAAGGCTAGATCATCTTGTTTGGAAATTGTTTGATAGAAAGAATAAATAATCGGAAGCGTATCTTGATATATGGTCATTGATTTCCTTGTTACAGTAATTTGATTCACACTGTTACAGCAGATTTCTATTTCTACCCTCTTGTCTTTTCTTTTAGTTTTCTCTCAAAATGGTTAGAGAATAAAAAATGTATGTTACGTATGTTATACGTGAGGTAACTGTATCTCACGTATACTTTTTTTTTAATTTCCTTATTCCTTTTTCATGTCAATTTTATAAGGTAGAGGGAAGAGTATTTAAATCCAAACTGATCTTTATTCTATTTAGCCTAATAACTATCATCTTGGTCCAAATAATTACATGAGCCACATAGATTATTAAAATAATCTAACAATCTCCCACTTGGCCCATGTGCATTTTGAATCTATGATATTAGCCTCAATTAGAATTAAAATGATCGGATTATGGTGGTCACAAGTCATTAATTTACATGATTCTTTCCATACATCACAAACCATCTCAATTCATAAGAACCTTAATCAAGAAATAATTTAATAAATAATACATTGTTGCAATCAACATCATTGTTATCTCACTCAAACAATTATTGTATACATCTATAATGTGGATAACAAATAGATAAGCAAAATTACAACTTTAATTGAATTCCTAAGTGTCACAATAATATGAGCAAAATAACCATATGTACATATATACATGTTTGAACATCATGCTAACAAGGACTTATCTACAATACCATCCTTTCAATATGGCTAGTAAAGATTTTAGGCAGTAAGCCTTTAGTTAACGGATCCTCCGCTATCATCAGATCAGTACCAATATGCTCAATTGACACTTTATGTTTAACACTTCTTCTTTCACAGATAAGTACTTTAAATCCATGTGTTTTGCACCCTTAGAATCCTAATCGTTCTCAGAGAAGAAGATAGTTATGGAATTATTACAGTAAATTCTCAACGGTCTAGCTATATTGTCGACAATACCTAGACCTGAGACAAAGTTCCGTAACCACAATGCATGAACAGTGGTATTATAGAACTTAAGATACCATATGAAGTGATGGTATTATTGAACTTAAGATACCATTACCAGAAAGCTTGCTTCAACCCATATATTGACTTCTTTAATTTACACACCAAATTTTCCTTTCCTGTGGTCACAAATCCTTCCGGTTGGTCCATATATACTTCCTCCTCTAAGTCACCATTAAGAAAGGTGGTCTTTACATCCATTTGATGAAGCTCTAGATCATAATGAGCCAACAACGCCAAAATAATTCTTAAAGAGTCCTTTTTGGAAACTGAAGAAAATGTCTCTTTATAGTCAATATCATCCTTCTGAGTATAACCTTTAGCAACAAGTCGGGCCTTATATCTTTCAATGTTGCCCTTAGAGTCCCATTTGGTATTGAAGACCCATTTACAACCAACTTTTTTTGAATACTTAGGCAACTCAACTAAGTCCCAGACTTTATTATCACTTATTAATTGCATCTCTTCTTTCATAAAATTAAACCACGTTTCAGAATTATCACATTCCATGGCTTTCTGGAAAGAGATTGGATCCTTATCAATGCTCAGTTCACATTCATGCTTAAGTGAGTACACCACATAATCACTAGAAATAGTTGGCCTTCTTTGCCTTTCTGACCTCCATAATGTTATTTCTTGTAAAACCACTTGTTCATTCATGACTTGCTCATTATTTACTGGTTCATCATTTACATAGTCATTTTGTGGGTTTGGAATATTGTTTTGTTGTTCAACCATGTTGTTAAACCATGATACAACAAGAGGAACAACAACCGAAGAAGAGACATTAGGAGAATCCACCTGAGTTGGATTTCTAATATGAATCTCTTGCACATCCACTTTACGTGGTGTACCACTCCCACTAAATTGGCCATTTTCAATAAACCGAGCATTACGAGAATCAACAATTCTCGTACTATGGTTAGGGTAGTAAAATCTGTACCCTTTTTGACTTTTCAGGATATCCTATGAAAAATCCACTAACCGTTCTACCATCAAACTTCATTTCATGTAGATTATATATCCTAACTTCTGCTGGGCAACCCCAAACGTGAAGACGCCTTAAACTAGGTTTCCTTCCAGTCTACAGTTCATAAGGGGTCTTAGGAACTGCTTTAATAGAGCCTCCTTATTAAGTAACTATGTAGCAGTCTTTAATGCATGCATCTATAATGATAAAGGTACAATAATATTATTTAACATACTCCTAACCATTTCCATAAGAGTATGATTCCGCCTCTCAGCTACACCATTATGTTGAGGTGTACCGGGCATTGTGTATTGCACACAAATGCCTCGACTTTCAAGGAACTTTGCAAATGGGCCTGGACATTGTCCATTTTCATTAAATCTACCATAATATTCACTACCTCTATCAGATCTCATAACTTTAACTTTTCTATTTAACTGCCTCTCTACCTCATTAATGAATATCTCTAGGATATCCATTGATTGAGACTTTTCATGCAGCAAATATAAATAACTATACCGTGAGAAATCATCGATAAAAGTGATAAAATATTTTTCTCCGCCCCAAGAGGGAGCATCGAAAGGACCACATATATAAGTGTGTATAAGATCAAGAAGTTCACTGCTTCTTGTGGTTGGATTCTTTAATGTGTGTTTAGTTTGCTTCCTTTAACGCAATCTATAAACACGTCCTAGTCAGTAAAATCCAATTGAGGTAAGAATTCACCTTTCACTAAGATTTCACCTATATTGTGCTCAACATTAAACAGCGATTCAACAAATTTAGCATCAGGATTAAAATGATACAAACCATCAATCAAAGTACCAGAACCATAATAGTGCTTATGTTTGTACAACGAAAAAACACCATTACAAATCTTAAAACTAAAACCAACATTGTCCAACCTTCCTACAAAAACCAAATTTCTAGCACATTCAGGAACATTAAGACACTTTTCAAGATTCAGATAGCATCCAGTGTCCAAGATCAATCTATAAGTCCCAATTCCTTCTATTCATGCCTTCATTTTATTTCCCATATTCAGGAACTTTTCAGTTTCGTTTATGGGATGGATCGAAAGGAATCCCTGTATAATATGAAATACATGAGTAGTTGCACCAGAATCTAACCACCAGGTATTATTAGGCACTTCAATAAGATTTGATTCAAAACATACTGAAACATAGAGTATACCTTTCTTTTCGAACCAAATCTTCCTTTTAGGACAGTCCTTCTCGAAGTGAGCAGTCTTCTTACAGAAGTAGCACTTCAACTCCTTACGGATTTGGCCCTTATTAACCTTCAAACTTTGTCCTTTTCCTTGCCTTTCTTCCCTTATTTGTTCTTGCTGCTATTAGCTCCATTATGAAATGCGAGATTGACAGACCGTTCCTTCATTTTCTTTAATCTCCCTTCCTCTTGTATCAACATGGTCTTGATTTTCTGAATGTTCCATTTTTCCTTAAGGGTGTTGTAATTCACTTGGAACTGACCAAAGTCAAGAGGAAGTGAGTTGAGAATAAATTAAACTAAAAAGGACTCACTCACATCCATACCCATCGATTTCATTTTGGCTGCCAAATTTTGCATGCCAGTCATATGATCGTGAATGGATTGTGACCAATCAAACTTCTTGGTCATTAGCTCACTCATTAAGGATCATACTGTGGACTTGTTAGCTGTGTCCGATTGGGAGTTGTTTTCGCCCCATGGGAGATCCCTTAAAAACCCCGACAAAGGATCTCGAAAAACTATTTTTATTTGTTATTTGTTTGTGGTGTTAAAACCTTTTGGGATCGCGGTGCCAATAAATCGGTCTTATAAATTATTTTGAGTCGCCACCCATTATTTCGGCAATGGGACCGTTTCCAATTTTATTTTATAAAAATGACTCCATTTAACCCATTTTTTATTTAAGGCTAATTATTTGAAAAATTGGTCAGGCGTACCACGTACGATTCTAGGTAAGGGAATTGGGTACGTCGGCCCATTGGAAGCCGACGCCCGGAAAACGGGCCTCTTTTAACCTACGATTTCTAATTAATTTTATTTTAGAAAAGCCAAATTATTTAATTAAACCCAACCCTAATAAATCGAACCGACTTCCTATGTGGAAAATTAATTAATCGTCCCAATTAGGTTCATTCATTGCATTCATAATAAATTAATCATCACATTCACCATCCATCCACAATATAGCAAATATAATTAAAAGACCCGCTCTTGCCTTATGGTTAAAGGCGGGCCACAAACCATATTTAATAATATAATCAACAATAAATAATAAATCCTAAAATCTTATAATCATAGTAAATTAGTTGATTTGATTTGATTTGATTAGAACACAATTTGCCCATTATTGATCATTTTCCGAATTAACATTAAAAATTTACTTAATGACATAAAATTAAAATGAGATAAGAAAAATATTCTGGAACTTAAGATAGTTGTGTCACGCAGCTGTTCTATGAAGAACAGTCGCGTGACAGAACTCTTAGTTATTATCCTGGAGCTTTAAGACAGTTGCGTCACGCAGCTGTTCTACGAAGAACAGTCGCGGGACGGAACTCTTAGTTGCGTGGCGCGACTATTCGTGAGCTTATTAAAATGCCCAGTTTTATTAACTACTTATTGAAAGCGTAACATTAAACAACAACTATAAAAATGAAATAAAGATTGTGCGCACTAAACAGTTGCGTCACGCGAGTGGTCCGGTCCAGATTAAAGCCTTTTGGACATGAACAGTTGCGTGATGCAGGTAGTAGCTGCGTGACGCAGCTGCTCTGGTCCGTAACTACCATTCAAACTACTCTTTTTTACGTGTTCTTTTTGTTAACAATGATTAAAAACAACTCAGAAATACTTAGAAATGGGCAAAGTTACGTTTAACCAATAACAAACCAACTAAATACTATGAAAATGAGATTTTTAACAAATAAAAGACTAAAAATGAAAGGAGAAGGTTTAAGGGATTACCTAAACCTTAGATTCGAGGATTGCATGCATTTTGATTGATTCAGGGACAATACTTCACGATCCCAGAGGTGTTTGTTATTAAGTTTTGCACAATAAACGTTTCTTTTATCTTTTCTCTCTTTTTCTCTTCTTATGTTCTTTTTTTTTGTGTTTGAATTATAAATCTATATATCTAATGGCTTGATCTTCCTCAAGGTTACTCACTTGAGTTCTTGGGGAAGAAACCCTAGCCGTAAATCAAAAATCTTGGCTTAAAACGTTGAGGTCTAGAGAAAATGAGAGAAAAGTCTCATTTTTAAGATAAAATGTGGTATTTATATGGGTAGGGCAACAGAACAAAGCTACGTCACGCGGGTAGTAGCTACATCACGCAACCTCAAGCTGCGTGACGCAGCTTACTTTTCGTACAGTTGTCGCGTATCCATACAAACAGTGCAGGCAGTTGCACGGGCGCGCGCTAGAGGTGTCAGCCTGGTTAGAGTTACGTGACGCAACTATGAGTGCCGTCACGCAGGTAATAGCTGCGTGACGCAACCCTAACGCAGGTCAGACTCCTTTGGGCCTGTTTGATTCAATTTTTGGTTCAAACACTTCTGGTTGCTCTCGATTCTTTATCCCTTATCCTCATATCATCACCGGGTCAGGCGGGGGCATAAAATTACGCGTCAACAGTTTGCCCCCCCCCCCCACTTTATCATTAATTGTATAAACAATTAATGTTAAAGTGGTCCATTGATGCGCCTTCGATCTGGCAATCATCCTCAAAGCTCGGTTTGATCGGCTTGGAAAGATGTTGAGTTAATCATCTGACCACCTACTCAGCTCGGTTTGGTCAGCTTTGTCGGCTTCCATCAAATATGTGAATAACTCCAAAGCTCGATTTGATTGGCTTTGAAGACACCTCCGAGGCTCGGTTTGATCAGCCTGAAGGATTTGAATATCTGGTCACCTCCTCAGCTCGATTTGATCGGCTTTGTCGGCTCTCGTTGAATTTGTGAATGACTCCAAAGCTCAGTTTGATTGGCTTTGAAGACACCTCCAAGGCTCGGTTTGATCGGCCTGAACGATTTGAATATCTGGTCACCTCCTCAGCTCGGTTTGATTGGCTTTGAAGACACCTCCGAGGCTCGGTTTGATCGGCCTGAAGGATTTGAATATCTGGTCACCTCCTCAGCTCGGTTTGATCGACTCCCTTTGAATCTGTGAATGACTCTAAAGCTCGGTTTGATCGGCTTTGAAGACACCTCTGAGGCTCAGTTTGATCGGCCTGAAGGATTTGAATATATGGTCACCTCCTCAGCTCGGTTTGATCGGCTTTGTCGGCTCCCGTTGAATCTGTGAATGACTCCAAAGCTCGGTTTGATCGGCTTTGAAGACACCTCCAAGGCTCGGTTTGATCGGCCTGAAGGATTTGAATATCTGGTCACCTCCTCAGCTCGGTTTGATCGGCTTTGTCGGCTTCCGTTGGATCAGAAGAGACATCCTCGAAGCTCGGTTTGATCGGCTTTGAAGACACCTCCAAGGCTCGGTTTGATCGGCCTGAAGGATTTGAGTATCTGGTCACCTCCTCAGCTCGGTTTGATCGACTTTGTCGGCTCCCGTTGAATCTGTGAATGACTCTAAAGCTCTGTTTGATTGGCTTTGAAGACACCTCCAAGGCTCAATTTGATCGGCCTGAAGTATTTGAATATCTAGTCACCTCCTCAGCTCGGTTTGATCGGCTTTGTCGGCTCCCATTGAATCTGTGAATGACTCCAAAGCTCGGTTTGATTGGCTTTGAAGACACCTCTAAGGCTCGGTTTGATCGGCCTAAAGGATTTGAATATCTGGTCACTTCCTCAGCTCGGTTTGATCGGCTTTGTCGGCTTCCGTTGGATCAGAAGAGACATCCTTGAAGCTCAGTTTGATCGGCCCGAAAGACGTTGGTTTTGCCCTAGTCAACTTCGCAATTCACCATCATTGACTGGGGAGAGAGTTCAAACAGCTTCGCAATACACCATCACTATTTGGAGGTTGAAATTGTTCTGACTAGCTTCACAATGCACCATCACTAATCAGTATGACCTATCGGCTTCGAAAAACCATCACCGGTTGGCCTGAAAAATTGTTCACAAGAAAAAGAGCAATATCTATGTACAAACAGACCTTGCCTTCTGTTAGAAAATATTGGAACATCACATGTCCCCATATATTAATCATAAAATAAAAGATTTGCATCAGGGCAAAAGATTATACTTTTGCCCCTAGTCCAGAATTTTGACCTAGGACTAAAAATATTCACTTTCGTAGGCATATTTTTCACTATTTATTGTCAAAATTTGGTTTAATCATTTTGCAAAAATTTTAGCAAAAATTCTAGTATAACAGATTTAACAAGCAAATTTTTTTGTCTGCCTTTTTAGGTATACCTCTTATGATGCAGTGGTTGAAAGAAAACTTACCTGAGGGTAATCTGAGCAATTTGATGCTCCTGCCCCTTGTGCGGTGAGTAGATAAAATTGATGAGGTGTGCGAGCCGCATACCGACATCAAATTGCTGAAGTGGGCCATCATGGGCTTTTAGATGGGTCGTACAGGCCTATTGGGCTCGAAAGAAAATGATGGGCCCGTTGCTTTGGGCTTGGAGAAATGGGCTTGGGCCCAGTTACTTACTATAAGTAACTTTCTTCTTAACCAATTCGTTTTCACTTATCACAAACCCAAAGCAATTGAGAATTCTCTGAACTTTCAACTGAAAACGATGTCTCTGTGAACCCCTCCCCCAAATATCAGGCATAAAAATGCATGTGACTAAAGGGCAGAAATGCACGTGAATGTATGAGTCGCCACCTTGTTTAATTGTTTTAGGGTAAACTAGGAAAAAATCCTAAGTTGACTCCAATTTTAATTAACCTAATTATTAGATTAATTATCCCAATGTCTAAGGCACAATCTTCAAACCTGAGGTGGATCCCGAGACTATGTCATGTTTATGAACTAACCTGAATGAATGAATGCTTTGCAAGGTGAATGATGTAATTGGACCAATTGAAATGTTTATGTGATTTCGGTGATTTCGACTTGCCGCTCGGGGTAAAATCCCAAACGTGCCTACGTACTTCCGTTTGAATGGAAGATCAAAGTCAATGTAGTTCGACAGGCCTTTTTAAAAGGGCTTTGAATGGGTATGCTTAATGCATGAGTGTGTGTATGCTTTGTGTATTTTGTTTAGGCATTTTGCCAAAGAATTAATTGATTTGATTAGGCGTTTGTTGCCAAAAATGTTGATTTAAGGCTTTTAGCCAAAGAGATTGACTTAGGCAATTGTTGCCAAAAATGTTGTGATTTAGGCGATTGTCGCCAAAATGATTAATTTTAAGGCTTTAAGCCAAAATGAGTTGATTTAGGCAATTTGTTTGCCAAAAAAATGTTGATTGGGCGATTGTCGCCAAAATTATTGATTTAAGGCTTTTAGCCAAAAGATTGATTAATTCAAGGCATTTTGCCAAAAATTGATTTAAGCGGTTTGTCGCTAAAAGTGGTTAATCTTACTTATAGGCAATTTATTTGCCTAAAGTGATCAACTGAATTGCAATGTAGGCAATTGATTGCCAAGAAAAACGTGTTTAATAAAGGCTATTTAGCCACAATTATTGATTAATTGGACCTAAGCCGGATTATTTGAAATAAAAGTGATTAAACCGTAGTTATTAATTAATTAGGTTCTTTGGCCAATATTGTCGGACTTTAGGCTTTAATACCACGATTATTAATTAACCGGGCACTTAAGCTTAATCGAATTTTAATTGAGGCAACTTATTTGCCATATTGATGATATGAATGCCTTTATGCATGAATTCAGAATTGGAGTAGAAGAGAAATTATGCAGATTATGCTGAAATTAAATAGACAGGGTTTCGTTATTACCTGAGTCAGTCGTCGGCCACTTCTTAGCTCCAGGTTAAGCTCCTCGTTAAGGGAATATTAATTAATTCGATTTTAGTGACCAATTAACAAAGCAAGAAAGCAATAAAGCTAACTAAAATGCAGAAAAGCAGTAAAAGAATCGCAAGGAGCGTAAGGGAGAAGGAGCGTCCGTCAACACAGACTGAGTGAGTAAAACTGAGTGCCCGGGACTGATTTTATAGGCAAAAATCGGGCTGGAGGGCGGCAGCTGCCGCCGGCCCCGGCTGCAGGCCGGCGGCCGCTGCCGCCGTGGCCGCGGGCGCGCAAGTCTTTTGTTCTGGCGTCTTTTTCGGGAGTTTCGGACCTCCAAAAAATATTTCGGGACCAGTTCTGCGATTCTCGTAATTTTCCGGACGTTTCAAGTACCATATTGGCATACTTCCGGTAAATTTCCAAAATGGCCTCTAGTCCGGCCGGACTGTTTGTAGTCCAGGAAAACTGGCTTTTTGAGCCTCAAAATTTGGGTATTCACAATCTCAAACCTCTAAAATCCCTGCTTCCGCCTACACTCCGGAGATGGAGACTCTCGGGGCGCTACCGGGTATCCCGACATTTGACGGCGAGTCGGTGCCGGTGAGCCGGAACCCGCTGACCTCAGGGATACGACCACTGCAGCTCCTCCCGTTGCCGGGTACTGAGTTCCCGTTGAGATACGAGACTAGCCAGATGCGCAGCTTTCAGGCCGAGGTAAATAAAATTTTCTTCAATTTTCTTGCTTTTGATCTGTAATTCTGTTGGCGTAGTTGAATTTGTAGTTTGTGCATGCGTTAACGGTCGCGTCACGCAAGAAGGAGTTGCGTGACGCAACTGTTCCTGCGTGAACAGTTGCGTGACGCAACTGTTCTAAGCGCCAGAAAACCCTAGCTTGCCCTGAACTTAGGATTAATCCCTTTCATTGCGTTAGAAGCTTGATTTATTGATGTTTATTTGCTGGTATCTTTAGATGACTTGATTTTGTCCTGAAAATTGCATGAGAATAACACAAACATAGTGAAATTAGGCGTAATTGAACTTCTGCTTACCTGCGACAGTTGCGTCACGCAACTGTTCTTTAGAAGAGCAGTTCCGTGATGTGACTGTTCATCAACGAGGCAAAGCCTTGAGCAGTCGCGTGACGCAACTATTGAGATGCGTGGCGCAGCTGTGGAGGTGCGTGGCGCATCTGTTCTTAGGATGCCAAACTTTGAACAGTTGCGTGACGCAGCTGTTGAGTTGTGTGGCGCGGGCTCTGAGGTGCGCGACGCAGCTGTGCTTCAGGGTACGAAACTTGGGCAAAGTTGTGTGACGCAACTATGTAGACGCGTGACGTGGCTATGTAGTTGCGTGACGCAGCTACGGTTCGACCCGAGATTTGGATTTTTAATTTTTCCTGCCGTAGAATAAAAATGAATAATTGTTAGTACAATATTTATTTAAATTGAATATTTTTCTTGCACAGGTTGATCTGGGCAAGGCCCGCTCGGGTGGATCAGCCACTGATGAGTCTGCATTCTGGGACTTGCTGGACCCGCCTATGCGAGCTCGGGTCATCGCTGCGGGCTTTGGAGATTATGCTGAAGGGATTCGCCGCACACAGCCCCGTTTTCCTCCCGCTATGAGATACGCGTTGATGGAGCGGTGGAATGACTGCACTCACACATTTGTTTTTGGGTTCGGTGAGATGACCCTGACGCCGGTCGATTATGCTGCCATTACCGGCCTCCGCTTTACCGGTCTGGTTCCCCCACTGGATGCTCGGTACCAGACGGCTACTTTAGGAGCTTAGCTAGTCCGCTCTCTGCTCGGTGTGACCACACAGACTAGGTACACTGCGCAGGGATGCGTGTCGTACGAGGTAGTCTATCGGTTCTAGGCCGAGAGGATCAGGACCAGGCTGGCGACTTGGAGGGAGTTGCTAGTGGAGGCCCGACCTGCTGCACCGGCATATACTCGGGAGGAGAGGGACCAGGCTGCTCGGTCCTTCCTCTTCTATATCATATCATCCCAGCTGCTATGCACCTCCCAGAATAAGGGAGACCCGGCGGTGCTAGCATGCCTGAGGGACTTGAGTCAGGTCGGGTACTTCGACTGGGCCACCTTAGCTTTGGGTCATCTCTATCACGGTCTGGATGTCTGGACCCGTGGTAGCGGTGAGTCAAACTGGCTGTTTATCCGGCCTCTGGAGGTAACAGTCTTTCACTCTTCACCTTCTTCTTTGTCATTTTCAACTGTCCAACTGTACACTGACATCACTGTAATGTTTACTGCAGGTATGGGCTTATGAGTACCGTATCTACCCAGGCGGTCCGAGCGGTGATACTCCTGTAGACTCTAGACAGATTCCTCGTTATCTGGCCACTGTCACCATACTTATGCCAGTGGCGAGGACCCCGAGTACTGGAGGAGCTTCCTTAACGACCAGGAGCTGTCTGACGTAAGTACAAAAATCTCTGAACATTTAGCTTAGCTTTCTTCCTTCTTTTATACTACATAACCACTGATTCTTTTACTCTTTTGCAGCTGTTTCTGACTCTATGTTACTGTGATGCCTGGAGGACCTATCCGGGCCGAGAGATGGCAGAGCTGCAAACCCGATCGAGGTTCCTGAGCAGGGGTACTGGGCTGATCGGTACTTTCTCGGGGAGAGAGTTTATGACACTCCTGTGGCCCCAGTGCAGCGACGAGTGCCTCATTCTACTCCTCGTCACATGTGCCTTTTGGAGGGCTTGACCCGGGAGGATCTGGAGGTGGAGTATAGGGGCTTCTCAGCTAACGATTTCCTGTCCGCTGGCGATTTCCCTGCCTATTTCTCCTCTCGGATGCAGGCGCGACTTCCCGAGATCCTCGAGTGTACCCAGGTAACTTTCTTATCTTCAGTCTCATTTTTTCTCATCACTTTTCACTGTTTTAACCAACTGATATCATTTCTTCCTCTGTGACTTGTTGCAGGAGCGGAAGACGCACAAGACTGCAGCCCATTACAGAGCAGAGGTAGTGACT
The DNA here is from genome assembly GCF_041381405.1 of Jatropha curcas. Classification (NCBI taxonomy): domain Eukaryota; kingdom Viridiplantae; phylum Streptophyta; class Magnoliopsida; order Malpighiales; family Euphorbiaceae; genus Jatropha; species Jatropha curcas. The sequence goes on from NC_143159.1 coordinate 18,557,468, forward strand.
GAGGCAGGGGCTGCGGTTGCTCCGGCTAGACCTGCAAGGATTATACCGGGCGATGTACCATTCCCACCTGGCATGGAGGTGGTGCTGGATCCTGATCTGGGTCTAGGGTCGGGCATCACTATTCCTGCTGACCTCAGACGGGCTCCTCCATTGCCGCAGCTGGATCCTGAGCATGCCACACACATTAAGTAATAAACTGTATTTACAAAGTCAAGGGTACTTTACCTGAATGAGTCCTTATAGAACGTCTTCCAATGTTTGCAGGTGCCTACTCAGAGATACTTGGAGGTTTGCCAGAGATTCGGCTTCGCTCGGTCTTACATCGCCCAGCTCTACTCCGAGCGCCACGAGAGGGTGTGCATGATCTTCATGTGTTTTTGCATTCTTCTTCATTCTTTGCTTACCTTCTCTTACATATCTCTGTTTTTACAGGACCTAGAGATAGGGAGGCGCGGAGGCATCAGTCTCGCCAGTCTAGTGCTGTGAGTCGACTCCAGGCGGAGGTGGACCGGCTCCGGACGAGGTTGGAGGTAGAGGGGATCCCCTTAGACTCCTCTGATGAGGACGATGACGGCTCTTCCGATGACGCACCACCATCTCCACCCCCTCAGATGGTTGTTGGTCCGAGTCGTAGGCGACGGTAGCCCTGCCCTCGTGTCTCAGCCACTTTGGAACATTTTGAACATTTAGTAATTAATAATTTTTTTTTAGGATGGTTGTACAGTTATACTATTTTTATGATATCATTTATATTTTTACAATATTTTGCTTTTATTACACTGTCATATGTGTTTATGTTTTACAACTGTGAGACCTTATTCCTGCAAAAACAAAATACAAACACAACAAAAACACAAAATAGCTGTGTCCCGTTTATTCACAAAAATGGTCAACCTTGTTAGCAGTCAATAAACTGATTTATTGTAAGTAAAATGAATGAAATGAAATAAAATAAATAATGAATAAAATAATGAATAAAATAATGAACTTTAAAATGAAATACGACAAAAAATCAATTCGTAAGCAGAAGTGGATCGTAGTACTTACCTGACAGGGCGATTAATGCGATCATAAAAACTCAACCTCCTTATTGTACAAACCGTCCTTCTTATTGATTAATGCGGGTTTAAGTGCTCACCAACCCGAGCAGTCCACATGAGTACCTTTCCAACTACCATTGACAGTGGATATCAAGTCGAGTAATGATGATCCTCCGTTCATCGGCCCCTCTACACTTCTATAAATAGAAGCTTCTCTTTACATCTTCTTCACTTCCAGCATTCAAAGCAGATCAGTTTCTTAAATAACCTTTTTCCATGGCCTTCAGAAACCAAGTCTCATCTTTTGTCCAATCCATCCCGGACGACCTATGGCAAATTCCTCCTATGAACAAACTCGTTTGGCTGAAATATTTCAAAGACTTAAAACCTAACCATGGCTTCTTGTCTTGGCTCGTTACTCATTTTAATCCTAACACCATGGTTTTCTGGTTTGAAGACTCTGAAGTAACTCCGACCTACGAGGAGATGTGTGCCGTGATGGATCATCATCCCGAACAAGATGAAACTCCGGCTTTACCCCCAGGTCCTAGGTATAATCTAGCTGAGATTATGGCCATGTGTCCGATTTACCTCCCTGATGGTATAAACACGGATCAAGGCCTCACCTTGGAACCTTTCCTGAGTAGGGTTTTGTCCATTGATCTAAATCTCTCTTGGATTCGAGCTTACTGCTTCTTGCTGTTGAATGTGTATGCCATGAAGAATTGCCAGCCCGGAATTGGGGATTTCCGACTTCTGACCGTTTTCCGTGACATGCAAATGTACCATCATACTATCTTCATGATGATCATGGGAGAAACGATGTGTTGGGTTAGGGATATTGCCCTTCATGTCACCAACTTCAATGTTCATCATCGCGGTTGTCCACTGTTATTGCAAGCCTGGGCTCTGGACAAGTTAAGCCTGATTCCTCCGGTCCCAGCTCGCTTAATTCCAACCTATGGACCTGCCAACTTTCAATCTCGGTCTCGGAGACGCTTCGATTTTGGGGATAACCCTACAATTCGGTGGACTTGTCCTTGGTGGAGGATCAGACTGGTCACAACCAGAAGTATGAACCTCAATTATGTGTTGTATGCCAGTCTAGACCGTTCCATGGCCTATTTCCCAGATAGGATCAGCCGTCAGTATGGGATGATACAGCATGTTCCCAGAATCCATAACTTTGAGAGTGGTCTGATAACACCGCATCTGTTGACCAATTTGGCTGACCGTTGGCAAAATCGAGACACCATGTACTTAGATGAAGGAACGATGCAGGACACCGTGACACCTGCATATGCCAACTGGTTCTTTACCCCATGATGACGTCATGCTCTGTGAAGATTGGCCTCTGCTGATAGGCCCCACTAGAATAAACTGTTGTTTATTGCTTTTTTATCTCTTATATGCTCAGGCCATGAGCTTTTATTTAATGTATCTGCTTTTCTTTTAATTAATGACCCTGATGACTCTGTCTTTATGAATTCCTGTTTTCTGCACACACGAATCAACAAAAGACAACAATCCTTTTCTTTCGAAATCATTTGTTGCGTTAGTTATTTGGGCCTCCTGCCCTCGGGTTAATAAATGAAAGCTCATAAGAAAGAGATTATTATGCAAAAACAAAAGCTTACACTTGGAGATAACAAAAAAATGGGGTGACTATTTTATTACCTGCACAGATCAAACAAAAATTACAAATGTAACTCCTCTATGTATGCATGAACCTATTTAAGCGCTAGGGATTTTTTATTCATGGGTTTTTCTTTATCGATCCTTCCAAGGAAACCACTGAGAAAATGGTATTTGACCTTCTGATCACTGTCTAAGAGAATCCAATACCCGGCAGGACCAATAGTCAAAAATCTTTAGAATAAACGAGCAAATGCTGACCATATAGGCAGAGAGGAAGATCTTGTAATCAACGATCATGCTCCAGAAATAAAAGGGAGGAAGAATTTGAGAACCGAGCTTTTTATTGATCTTACTTCTTTCAACATCATATAGAAGTAAAGAGAAACTATTTTAATACAATGGTCGTTCATTTTAACTACTCATTCGCCCATTCTCCTTCTGGTCGGGTTGATGGCATTGAGTAACCAGTCGCAAGTATGTCACGAATGCATGGTATAAATTTCGCATTTAAACTAAGCACCATGCATTAATCTCAAAGTTTGTTATTTATTTATTATTATATATATATATATATATATTTTTATCGTTGCTCTAACTTTTGCCTAGGCCGCCCTTTGCGGGTTTTCAACCTAGCGAGCTCATTTCTTGCCTAGGTCGCCCTTTCGGGTTTTCAACCTAACCCTCTTTTTTATTTTTATAATCGAGATCATCATTTCAGATATAGGACTTTTTCATCTGGTCTCGACTAATGATCCGATTAGAAGGTTTTCCTTCCGAAGTGGCCAGTTCAGCAGTACCCTCGTCCAACAGTTTCTGAATTCTTAACGGTTCATGCCAGTCGGGTCTAAATTTCTTTCCAAGATGACGTCTGCTTGAAAATGAGAACCATTGTCTGTAACTATGTGATGGGAAGCACCATAGCGACAGAAAATGTTCCGCTCGACAACTCTAGTCATCTGTCTGGCAGTCAGTGAATAAAACGAACTTTTTCGGAAGACTCACCTTTTTTTTTTTTAACCATCACATTATCATTTTTTTATTTTATCATCATTTTTCTTTTCTTGCCCCTCCTTTTTTTTTGTCCGTAATAGCATGACATCCCCTTCTGGCAGTACTATTGATCAGAACATTTATATGTGGAAGAGGGAAGCTATCTTTATGCGAGGCTGTAGTCGACACAGACTGTTAGTCTCCCCCTTTCTTGAGTATAGGGACTATTTTCGCTGACCACTCAGGGTAATGCATTACTTTCCCAGCAACTTGCATCTTACTCTTTTTGAACCACAGCCTTCATCTTGTTTTGCCACTTCTAGTTTGTCTCGTCTCCTTTTCCACTTTACCAGCTTGATATTCGGATCGGTAGGGACAACATGCCCTGTAATTGGCTTATTGACCCCCGGTATATCAGGATAACTTGAGACATTCTTGGAAATCGTTTTTGAGCTCAAGCTTAAAGTCTGATCCGATTTCGATTATTTCTGAGATTTTGGGCGGTGCTTAGGTTAAATGCAAAATGATGCAATGCATTTATGCCAAATATGCGTGTGGTATAATCAATGCCATGAACATAACAATCAGGAGAAATAAGAGAATAAGTAATCAAAATTCATTCCCATTGATTGAAATAGTAAATGAAATCCATCCATATTGTTCTTAAAGCAACCATTCAGAAAAATAAGAAGAAAGAAAAAAAAGTTTGTTCAATTCGCTCGTCACAGCTGACTTTTAATGGTTTCTGGGCATCAGCGTATTGCACTCCAAGGACTTAGTGATCTTCCCACTATCTATCAAATCCTGTATGTCATGCTGAAGCTTGAAACAACTATCAGTAGAATGACCTTTACACTGATGATATTCACAGCTCTGATCAACAAGTCTACCTCGGATAGGCCTAACTGGATTAATTGGCAACTTTGACAATACGCCATTCTCGATGCAGGACCTCATGACTGTGCTTAAAGATCTGCCAAGATTAGTGAATTCCCTTCTCGCTTTCTTGTCAACAGCCCCAACTGTATTGCTATTCCCTGACTGGTTTGTAGTTGCATGACCAATATTTCTGTTACGATCTCTGTGGGAAGACCAGTAATTACCGAACCTTCGACTTTTCTTCCTCTCTTCGTTGCACAGTCCTTCCAAATTCAATCCAGCCCTTTGTATTCCCAGATCCAGGCTGTCATATCTTTTCTTATAATTCTTGTACGATGTTTGAGGAGATGCTCGCAACACATTCCCTTAGCCATATTGGTTCATCTGAGCAGCGTGGATGAGCTCCGATAAATGGGACCTTGGGTCGTCATCCCCTTCAAATATGGTATGCTTGAAGGTCTTGAAGGAGGTAGAACTCGTAGGATGCAAGACATATTCAGTCACGTGGAAATTAGTAACTGGGTCCTTCTCTTTGGCAACAGACATTTTCTCCACCTTATCTTTCAGCTCTGCTAGCTGCTTGATCAGATCATTCTCAGCTGGAATAGCATGACCAGCAGAGGCTTGATTACCCAAAGCGGGTTCTGGAGTCTCTCTTTCCTCTACTATGGGCTGATTACTTGGAGCAGGAGGACCTTGATTCCGTGCCCTTTCTTGAGCAAAAGCAGCAGCTACCATCTCAGTAATGGTCTTTAACTGGGCCAGAGAAAAGCCAGTCTCATTCACAATGTTGTCAGCCATCTCTACCAAACCTGAATCAAAAACTGAATCCGAAGAACTTGAATAAATCACAGGATTAATCAAAGCAGGCTCGGGGATTGGGAACACTCGAACCAAACGTTGACCAAGGTGTCGGTGCCAAGCTCTTGAGGTTATTTCCCGGGAAGGATCAATTCTGACAAAAAATGTCTGAGTTAAAGTAGGTCCTGCATGTATGCATGTGAAAATGAAAGCACATAGGATGGGAAATGCATTTCTAATGTGCTAAGATCGGCATGGAAATAAGATCTCGATTTCGACGACTGGACCAAAAATTCAGTATGAATACTATGTCAATAACTTATTTCATATTTGAACATTTCGGGCATTATCTGTCGTCGACCGTTCCTTTTGGATTTACGATCAACTATTTTCTCTCGAATCCCTAACTTTTACCTCGGAATGAAAGAATTTCCGAGCGGGATTTTTATTTTTGTTATGTGTTTGTTTTTTTTTTTATATCCTTACTTTTTGCCTTGGAACATATGGCCCCAAGTAGGATTTTCATTTTATTTTGTTACAAAATTTTGTAATCTCTCACTTATTTTCAAATAATGCGAGAAATGTAAAAATACAAAGGAATCGCAACCCCTTATATCTCCCTTTTCTTTTGGGTATAAATTCGCTACAAGTGATTGCATAATATTATTCAAAACGAATTTGAGGTCCAGTCTCAAGACCAAGGTCAAATGTCCATACCGATCATTAGCTCTTATTAATGCATGGCTGAAAAAGAAAATGTTACATGATGCGTGAATGTCACAACATATGTACAGTTTATATCATACAGGGGAACGGGAGTTAGGAAATGCATGCCTTCCAACCTTATTTCTCCCACACACGGATTCCATTGGTATAAATTCCGACATCTGTTCCCTAGGAATTGGTCTAATCTCGACAACCAACAGGGGGTTTTGAGATTGACGATATCAACTCTCGGAAATAAATGCGGCACAACAACAGCAAATAGAACCGGGTATTTCCTTAAGGGAAGTAACTACGGCTTTTGTCTATATGCATTGGCTTTAGTCTTATTAGGCTTTACAAGGTCTGGGTTCCGCAAACAGGATTCGGGCTTTGTTGGGCCTACTCCTTTTGACGCACCTTTCAGGTACTAGGCTTGCAGTTGGTAGTAATGTTAATTCTCGGATGGATGCACCTAAAACGCAAGGTTTAGGCTAGATCCACCGTCAAACTTAACACCAGTATCGAAGGGTGATAAGGGTAGAATGTGGTGAGAAGAGAGAAATGCGTATGAATGCAAAAATCCTATAAAAGAAAATAAAGCGATTAAGCACATACGGACGATTAACAATTTTCCATCGGCTTTTCTAACCAATTTTATTTAGAAAAGTAGGCTTTTTTAGAGTCAATTCCTAATTGCAACCACTAAATTATTTATTAAAAACAACTGGGGATTAGTGGGTGCAAAATCCCCAGTGAAGTCGCCAAACAATTTTTGCCCCATGGGCGATCCCTTAAAAACCCCGGCAAAGGATCTCGGAAAACTATTTTTATTTGTTATTTGTTAGTGGTGTTAAAACCTTTTGGGATCGTGGTGCCGATAAATCGGTCTTAAAAATTATTTTGAGTCGCCACCCATTATTTCGGCAATGGGACCGTTTCCAATTTTATTTCATAAAAATGACTCCATTTAACCCATTTTTTATTTAAGGCTAATTATTTGAAAAACTGGTCAGGCGTACCACGTACGATTCTAGGTAAGAGAATTGGGTACGTCGGCCCATTGGAAGCCGACGCCCGGAAAACCGGCCTCTTTTAACCTACGATTTCTAATTAATTTTATTTTGGAAAAGCCAAATTATTTAATTAAACCCAACCCGAATAAATCGAACCGAGTTCCTATGTGGAAAATTAATTAATCGTCCCAATTAGGTTCATTCATTGCATTCATAATAAATTATGCCATGTGCCAAACATGGATAATATATGTTTTCATTGTGGCTTAATAAATGTAGATGTAAGACCATCATTATTGCACCATCTTTGAGTCTCATAATCAATCCTCGCATGACAAGTTGCCATATTTTTCAATGAAAATTTTTAGGGTTGCACTTCCCGCCTATGCTTCCATTCAAAGTTATAACGTCCCTAATATTTTTCCACTTTCTCTCTATATAAATACAGACCAGTTGCTATCATATTTACTTTCATTTACCTCTTCATCTTTGTTTATTCCTTTTATTCCTTAATCAATGGATAAGACACCAACAAGGAAGAAAGAAAAATGGTTATCATTGCCAACCTTGTCTGCTGCCATCAAATCCATGTATGCAACAACATTGAAAAAGGAGGTTAAGGAGATCATGTAAAGGGTGAATGAAGACATTGGTGAGCCTTACATCAAAGCCATGCTATTGGAAGATCATCCATTAAAGAAAGCCTTTGACATTTTTACTGATATTCACGAGGATAAAGAAAACAAAAGAGAAATTGGTCACAATTGCTTATAATGATACTAGTGCATCACGTGAGGTCTAATTTGAAGTTAGTTTTGAATTATTTATCTTACAAATCTGTTTTGTTCTCCATGTAATATTGAGACAAATACAAGTTTGAAATAGGGCTTCGATTGTCATTATAGTGTTTTTCATACACTGTAAAACTCTAAATTCACGTGCTTTCAATAAAAAATTGAAGTTCATCTTATCTTCGATTTATATAGTTATTTCCTTGTTCATAATAACACCATCAGAAAATTTCTTAATATTGATTAACACTAATTTAGTTACTTTATCATTCCATAACATATAAATCACAGATATATAAAACAATTTACTATTGTTAATAAAATTCATTCTTACTTTTGACCATAAATTATTCAACAACTCGTATTTTGTTGGGTAATTACACATTGTTACTTAATAACACTAATTGTTTATTCAAGTATGAATAAATTGACATATAATTTTAATCAACATTTCAATTCTCAATTATTTGCTTTTGCTAATTTTTTAACTATATTTTTGCACTGACATGGCAATATTATCTTATGTATAAGCTAATTTACTAAACATAATATCTTCAGCCTAAGTTTTTCTTTTCCCTTCATACAAACAACTCTGGATCCACACCAAAACACACCCAGTTATGTACATCAGTGTATGGTATCCCAAATCTAACTTATTTTCAACATCGATTCAACCTTAACTAGTTTATCTCTACCAGTATAATAATCAATTTCTACCGGCCTCACACAACACATATATGGCCTAGAATAGGAATCATAAACGGGCTTTCTCATACAAGTAAGCCTTCCAGTATACTTCAGCAGGGACAAATAAACTATTACATCTAATTTCAACTTACACTTTAATTGATGAAGCCTACTGTGGGCTTCAATAAAGGCCTGCATAAACCATCTCATAGAAAAGGACATAAAAAATATAATGATTCTCGAATAAACATTAGAAGTCCTCCATGATAATGTCTAATTAATCATAAAACATCACCATGGATTACCTATTCGAATTAGCAGTTTTCTATACAATCGCATAAACAATGAAATTTCTACAAACATGATGACTACCGTAATCAGCATAAATGCCACAAAATAATTTTTTTAGATTTAGAAATTAACATTTCCCATAATATTGAATCTCTAAGTCTTGGTGTGATGTCTACATGTTATTCTTTCCATTACAAAAACCAAATGATATCACTCCTATTACAAAACCCAAATGATATCACTCATAGAAAAAATCTAACTAAGATACCCAAAAATAATTTGCAATCTGTAAACTTATTAACTTTATAGTTTGATCTTAACGCTTTAGCATATCCACCATCTAGCTTCTTTGAAGTTGATTCTGTGATGCATTCAACCTTCTTCTCATCTTCAATCGTTCATCCCTCATTAGATCTTTAGAATCATTGTTCAACATCTCATCACTATTCTACCAACATATGAGCTTCCCTCAAATCTAGCACTGCCTAGATCAATTACAGACCTCCCATCTCTAGCAAACGAGCTTCCCTCAATACTTTACTGTTAGCACATATAGACAAAATAAAAAAAGTTAGCTAATAGTTGGTTACCTTTATATTGGCCAAGTGTAGCTACAGTGCCGAGTGTACATCTATTTATCTTTGATTTGTTGCTTTGTATATACTTCCTCCATCCCATTTTGTTTGCATGGCTTGACAAAACATGCATATTAAGAATTTAGTCAACAAAAGTTATTTTGCCCTTTTTACCCTTAATTCATTAAGATATTAATAAAAGTCCTTCATTTAATGAACAATCATAAAGATTATTATAGAAAAAAATAATTGTTTACATATCTAAATTTAGAAACCTTGCAAACATTTTGGGACATCCAAAAAAGGAATAACAAGTAAACACAATTTGGGACGGAGGGAGTATAACATTGTCTTTAAGCCATTTATCAATTAATGAAGTATTTTTCCTAGGATTCTACATGGTATCAGAGCATTAACACGCTTTCTTTTTTTTTTTCCTTTACCAAATGTTTTACTTAAATTAAGGGAGTAGATTATTTTGAGACTTTCTCTCCTGTAGCCAAAATTACCATAGTGAGACTTTTATTGGCTGTTCCTGCAACTTGTAATTGGCATTTATAACAATTCGATGTAAACAATGCTTTCCTTCATGGTGAATTGCATGAAGATGTCTATATGCAATTACCATAAGGTTTTTCTTCTTCAAAGCCTAATCAAGTTTGTCATTTGAAGAAATCTTTTTATGGCCTCAAGCAGGCTAGTAGACAATGGTATTCTTTGTTTCAAGAACTTTTATCTCTTGGTTATATACAATCTCAATTTAATTTTTCTCTTTTTTTCAAGAAAATGGAATATGATATTACTGTTTTGTTAGTTTATGTAGATGACATGATCTTGATAGGAAATAATTTGCTTGAAATTTAGCATGTTAAATCACATCTTGATAACATTTTTAAAATCAAGGATCTTGCAGATTTGAAATTTTTCTTGGGATTAGAAGTTGCTAGATCTAAGGCTGGTATCACTTTAACACAAAGGAAATATGCTCCATAAATTCTTATAGATTCTAGATTTCTTGATTCTAAACCAGCTATTACACCTATGGATTGCAAAACCAAGCTTAGTATGTTTCAAGGCACTCCATTATCTGAGATATCCTCTTTTAAAAGATTAGTTGGTCGACTTTTTTATCCTTAGTCTACAAGACCAAATATTTGTTTTCCAACAACACAGCCAGTTCTTAAATAGACCAGCTGCTCACCGAATTCTCAGATATGTTAAAGCTTCTCCTGGTGCTGGTTTTTTCTTTCCTGTAAATTCTGATTTTCAGTTAAAAGTTTTAGTGACTCTGATTAGGCCGGGTGTGTGGATTCTAGAAAATCAGTTTCTAGATATTGTGTTTTTCTTGGTAAGTCATTAATTTCTTGGAAAGCCAAAAACTAGAGTATTATTTCTAAATCTTCATCAGAAGCTGAATATAGAGCTTTAGCCTTTACTACATGTGAGCTTTAATAGTTATCTTATTGGCAGATTTGCCATCACTCACTCAGAGCCATCACTCTTATTTTGTGATAATAAATCAGCCTTACAAATAGCAGTCAATCCCACATTTCACGAGAGAACCAAACACATAGAGATTGGTTGTCATTTAGTCCGTGAAAAGCTGCATTCGGATCTTATTAAGTCGCTACATGTTCTTTCATCATCTCAATTTGCTGATATCTTTACAAAGGCTTTGTCTGCTCCATCCTTCAAACATCTTCTTGTTAAGTTGGGAATGACAAATATATATATTCTCCAGCTTGCCCGGGGGGGGGGGGGGGGGTGTGTTAGCACATACAGACAAAACATAAATAGTTAGCTAATAGTTGGTTACCTTTACATTAGCCAAGTGTACATCTATTTATCTTTAGTTTGTTGCTTTGTATATATAACTTGTCTTTAAGCCATTTATCGATTAATGAAGTATTTTTCCTAGGTATTCTACAAATATCAATACTTCTTAAATCTATAAAATATTTACAATAAGAATTATAAGATTTCAAAGCCTCTTCCATCGTGTAGTATGATATGAAAACACTATGCCTGAAGCCAATCACTAGAGATGAACAACCATGCCAAGAATCATAAATCTACTTCCTCCCTCTAAATACAACTTAAAACTTACCTTTGTTACCGTTTCTATGATTATTCATAGTGAGCATAATGAGATAGATTAGGGATGAATGAAAGAGTATTGAAAAATCAATCAAAAAATCACTTGCTTCCTAAACATTTAACTAGCTTCACTTCAAAAAATAAAGTAATAAATGAACGTTTTTTTTACTGATGCATGTGTCTAGTTTATCTATAGAAGTTATATTCCTATTGGATTTTTTGTCAAACAAAGCCACAAATATTAATGGTGGTTTTGAATTTCAAAACCACTCTATCATTCTCTCTCCACATAATCAAAGGTTAATATGGTAAAACAATACAAATCGCTTTAAGGTTATTGAGATAATCTTACCCCTATGAGCCAAACCTCCAATTATATCAGCACAAATTAAATGCTATGATAGAATATTTAATGAAATAGTATGTTATATAATATGATGACATGAATTTATGTATGAAATAGAGAATTTATGAATTTATAAGTATGATTATGTGATAAGAATATTAAATTATGAAGTTCAAGTATGGTTGAATAAATTGAATGGAAAATGTGATTTTAAAGAATAAATGAAATTTTCATGAATGAAATATTTGTCAGCCTGTGATAGAATATTTCGGTGTAATTTTAAGGTCGAAATTCTAATTATGAACTCTGATTTGAATAAATAAAAATAAATAAATAATGAAAATCTACATTTATGGCCTTAGTATTCTTGGCCGATGTTGTTAGAGGTATAGGTGTATATCATGTCTTATATGTTGTACAGTATTGCTATTAGTATGTATATCCTTCGGATGTGATTATGGATTTTTGGCGCCTGATACTATGTTGAGCTAATGAGCTCCTATGATTATGTTGAGGCTTTTGAGCTGGTCTCCGGGCTATATGATTATATTATAAGCTTATGTTTCTCTGTCTGCTATTTGATCTTTTTAAATGTGCCTAAGGTCAAAAAATTAATAATATTTTATAAATTAATGAAAATAATGAAACATTTCTTGAATTATATATGTTTAAATTATGATTATTGTTATGGATTTGAGATTTAATAGTATGACATGAATAAAAATGCTCAAGTATAATTTTCATGATTAAAATAATATGATTAATACATATATGTTGAACTGAATATTTTTGGATGATAGATGTGTATTAAAAATATGATTGGTGATTAAATGTTGAATATATGACTGAGCTGAATTAAATATATGATTGAGATATTTATTTCAAGTTGATGATGTGAATATTGTCATTGAATATGCTTGGATGAATATCCTAATTTTGAGGATATGAAGCACTACTGAGCTTTATGCAAGTCAACATGCAGGTAGTAGATTCTGAACTATAACAGATACTTATCATCAGAGAGTCGATATTTCAATCATTAGCCTTGTGAGTTAGTCCAATTTTTCGTTTCTTTTAATTATGTCGGGCATTTAAATATAATCAAATACCCTAAAGTGTCTTATATGAATGATGAGATTTTGTATTAAGTATGATGTACCACAATTATGCTTATTTTAGAAATTTGAAGTTGAGAATTAATTGGTGTGAAATGGAATATGATTAAGTATGTTTTAAATATTTAGAAATGAATATTGAGTATGATTACTTAGTGATCTTTAATGAGATTGTGTTGATGTCGATTGATTGATCGATTGATCAATGATGATGGGTTGAGCATGTTGGAGTTTGGTTGAGTTGTATGAATTATTGGAGGTGTTTTTAATAAGTTTGAAATTTAGGATTATTGAATATGTAGACGGCAACTCTTGCAGTTTTTACGCAAGATTTCTCAAAAATTTTCTTAGTCATTTTGGAGTAGTAAAATAATAAATAATGTAGTTTAATGTTGTATGTTTTAGGTTTAGTTCAGTAATTAGCATGGTTAGTCTTGTGCCTTCGATATGAGATGTGGTGCCTATTATCTAATCATACGGGACCATATAATGGATGTTACAATTCAAGTTTGAGTCTAGTTTTTTGCTTTGTCATATGCTCAAGTTTGAAATTGATCTACTTGGTATGAAAGAGAAAATTGCACTGCATTCTATTACAAGGAAATGAAGATTGTACCATAAAGCAGAAAAATGGAGCATCATCTAGCAACTACCCTTCTTTAATCAAACAATATTGATTTTCAAAGAATGGGGCATCTTGAAGGCAATATTACCACCTCCCTTGGCAAAATAATGTTCAAGGTACCTAAAGGATACCTAGTCCCATTGAATTCAGTTATATGTTTAGATCTTCCCTATCGATCAAACAAGAAAAATGACAAGTTTTGAAACAGATGAAGCTAGTCACTCTCTAGTCTTGCAATTCCAAAATCAATGAACCATTATCACTGAACACTTTGAGTGTCATGAGTAATCCTTCAAAAAAGTAAGATTGGAAAGTCCCATATTCTGAAGGTTAAAGTAAGTATCAATCCAAGACAGAATCGGACCCAACAAAACTCATCCAGCCTACAAGCACAAGGAGCCGATTAGTAGGAACCACAATCTTGAATCAGTCAATCAATGCTTTAAAATATTTTAAATAATCAATTAAAAATTTTAATTTTTAACGTGTTAACAAGTATATATTTAATATTTGATTATAATCTAAAGATTTTAATTAGACAAGTGATAAGGAAAATTATAATGTATATAATTTTTTTAATTTAAAAAAATATAATGTTTAACTATAATATTTGTATATTTGTATATATTTATATTTAATTTACATATATATATATATATATATATATATATATATATATATATATATATAAGTTTTTCAAACGTTAAATTGGTAATCTGTTTTCTTAATATTCTATTTTCTCTTTACAAATTTGAAAATTAATAATTTTAAAAAATTTTGATTGGATGATTTATTTACCTATTATATAATAATTAATTAATTAACACATATTTATAGATAAATGTTAAAGATAATTGTTAGATTATTAAAAAAATTTTAGGTATTACGTTGTTTAAATTTCTTTTACCTTTCATCATGTTTGCAAACCACAATAATGGATATATACAAATAATTTTTTTTTTTTTTTTTTTTTTTTTTTTTTGCTTTTTTACATTATTTTGTGTAGAAGTATATGGGTAATCATACATTGGTTAAATATAAATTGAGTAAATGAGATATGATGAAGAAGGTGAACCAACTAAGGTGAGCCTTTCATTATAAGCTCAATCATTAAATGAATTGTTAATTGTAAATAAATTTCACTAATTACTCCTCGATCCCATATTTTTAACACTTTGCTAGGCAGAAAGTGAATTTTTTATTCATTCTTAATTGCATAATAAATTTTTAGCAGAAACTTATATATGCATATAGACATTTTGCTGGGATTGAAGTATGATGCATAATTAGATTACATTATACCAATCAGATGTGATTTGGTTGGTTTTCCTACATCTTGTAGAAAGATTTGAGGAGTAGAAGGTCTCGAGTTTGAGCCCTCTCCACTATAAAGTTTATTACCAATTTGGTGAATATTATTCAAAAGGTATTGCTAACCCTATTGTGTAGCCCACAATATTTTTCCATCTCATTAGGTCTCCTGTATGTATCAAATAAAAAATTTTGACTGCATTATAAAGAAAATAAAGTATGAGTATAAAAAAGGAGCAATGACAAGTGATTAATAAATGAGAGCTTCATTTATTAGCTGACGAGCTGATTGGTGAGAGCGAATTGGATTTGAACCTATATAAAACTAGGTTATTTTAATTTTGAACCTATATAAAGCTAAGTCGTTTTAATTTTCATTCTAAAGCCTAAAGCCACAAATCATACTCTACTCTCTCTCAAGTGTACTTATCAATTATCAGTCTACCGTTTGCACATTCAATCCCTAATCGGTCCAATACTCATGGTGATCTATAATTAAAATACAAAAAATTCAGGTACTTTATTTCGAGATTTTTTATTTTTATGGGATTTTTAATTATCATTGAATATGATTATCATTTTAATTATTGTTGAATATGATTATCCTTTTAATTTTTTGAGAGGGTGATGAACAAACATGTGCTTGTATTATTCTATTTGTATTTCCTTTCTAGTGAACAAAGTAAAGGTAGCTAGTTAGCTTTTGATAGGGTATCAAAATGGGTCATTACACGGAAACACGATTCCCTTAACATATAAATTAAACAGATTACGGTTGAGTCTAAATAGGTTCGTGTCACAAATGGGTGACCCGTATATAACACGAGTTTAAATAGTGTGTGTGTGTGTGTATTAAACGGGTTATGTGGGTTATATGTGTCCTGTTTCTGACCTATATACGACCCATTTAATGAAATTTAATTAAAATTTTTGATTCATATATGATCCATTTAATTAAATGAGTACACGTGTCATGTTCATGTTTAAACATTTGATGCGATCATTAAACAGGTAGTGTTCATGTTGAACATAATCATGTCCTGTGTTAGGTGGATTCGTGTTGAACCCGACACACCAACCCATTTTGACATTCCTAGCTTTTGAATTTTGGATTCTCATGTATATGGGGTTTCCTTATATGTTTTTATTATATTATTTAAAGGTCATAAAGATTTTATACAAACAAAATTTATCTCTTTTTTAGCATTATAAGTTTCATATTTGTTTTTAGTCTTCTTTTGAATCATGGAACTGTCTATCTTGTTCATTTTAAATAAGTGATTAATGGATTTCTGATTCCTGGTAAAAGTTTTTAGCTTTGAATTAAAGTAAATATTTTTTATTATGTACGAAATGGAATGAGCAAATGTTGATAATGATTTGTTGTTATATAAGTTTTTTTCAAAGACAATTAGTTTTTTATTATACAAACATTAATATTGGATTTGATTGTGCAAATATTATTGTTCTTTGATTTTGTTGTTGTACGGGGCAAATTAATAAATGTCAAAAATTAAATTCTAATATGTATAAAATGTCGACAAATTTTAAAAATTAAGAGAGTATAATTTTTTGTCAAAAATAAAATAGAAAAATTATAGAATATGCCAAATTTTTAAACTATAGTTTAAAAAATGTCACTTTAACTAAAATTATTAAAATAATATATCTTTTATTGGTAATTACCTAATTGCCATTTTATATTATTATCTAGATTATTTTTATTTTTTATCTTCTTCTTTTTCCTGTTTCAATAGCATGTGTGAATTTCACCTCTGGCGGTAGGACTAGCGTGAGAGTTGTTGTCACGGGTGATCGTTTCATTGAAAATGTGAGCTTGATTGCAACGCTCTTCATTGTATTTTTCATTTCTTCTTCTTCTTCTTCCTCTTCTTTATGTTCTTTTTTCTGTATCAATTTGATTCTGTTTACATTTCGTTCTTCTTGAGCTATTTTACAATCAAGTTAATTCTAATTTTCTATTCCTTTTTACTTGTCTTTTTCTCTATCGGTGTTGGCAGATTCCAGATTTTTATAGACTTCTAGATTTCTAGTGGGTTAGTTTATTGACTATTTTATGAATTCTTTCTGCATTCTGAGGCATTGTGTTTGATTGATTTTCTAGGACTTTTCTTTTAAATAGAAAAATATAGTCTTTAAATGTTTGTTTCTTTGATTATGGAAACGAAACCACAAATTTTATTTATAGTTGCTTGAAAATGATGCTTAGAATTTTTGTTTCTGATTTATAGGTTTATGCGTCGTGGTGATCGAAGTAGTGAGGGTAGTAGTGAGGGTAGTTTTGTTAGTTTGCAGAAGATTTCCATTTGTAGATAACATCATTTGTAAGGGTTTAGGTATGACAAGGACTCATTATGGTTACTTTGGTTTTTATTTTATGATGGTAACTTAATATATGTCACAAACAGTTTTCTAACCTTAATTTTAGTTTGGGGCTCATACTATTTATCAGCGGTAGCACATACCTCCTACTTTTTATTATTTCTTTTGCTTCACCCTCTTTTGCTTTTAATCTTCTTTTGTTTTAAGAAATTCACATGTGTTTTTGCTACAATAGATCTTCCTTTTTTATTTTGTTATTGTTGGTTGTCTCCATATTTGGATTTTTTTTTTGTCCCTTCTTTATGAGGGTTTATGTCACGACTCGTCTCTAAGGGTCGGACCGACATTAGGACCTGTGTGGACTTAAGTCCTCTGAGGCCCGTAGTAATCTTATATTAGTTAAACTCATATTCTATTTATAGTTGTGGCTTCAGGTCTAATAACTTTATTCCACAAACGTATTAAAAATACAATTCATATAATTAATGTATATGGTCATATTATTCAATTACAACCCATTTGGAATACAATTGCGAAACTCCATTATTTACAATCTTTTACATTTACATGCTTAACAACTATTATTAATTTTCTATATTTGTATGTGATTTGGTTGGATCCAAGGGTTCTTCTTACCTTCTAGTACCTGAAAAAAAATAAGGAGGCAGGGTGAGCGCCAAACTTAATGAGTAGGATTAGATAACCCTCTCACCTCACACACAATCACACAATGCATAAATAAACCAATCTAGTCATTTGACTAGTTATATGATCATACAGTCCATCAAACAAATGATAAAACAATAACAAACACAAATATTAACACCTTAACATAATCACATCACGTGGAAATTGATCAGTGGCGTCACCAAATCCCTCGACGAGCCGTCCTCACTCATGGCCTGCCCTCTCATCACGTGTGCACCAGGTAGCCGATTCCCCATACATGGTCGACCGATCTCAACCTCACTTGACCAGCCCTCTCATCTTTCATTTCATTCATTTCATCATTTTTTTATACTCTCTTTTCTTTTCCATACGAATAGGAGGCCACCCTGTGATTTTCTATATCATCTATATCATATCACCAAGTGCACACGGGGGTGCCAATCTCCCCATACCTAGCCGACGGTTGCATTTCATATTTTCATCATTTCCAGTACTGTCTCACAAACCTATGGTGACCCACTTCATCCCAACTACACACAAGCAAAGCAAATATAAAGCACGTCACAACTAATCAAATCATTTCCAATAGCAACAACTAATGCAACACAAAATAACAATTTAATAAGTAATGCATGGCTAACATTTAGTTGTGAACGCACATATGCAAATGCAGATGGATGATGCGAATTATCTAACATTACTCACAGTTTTATAGTTTAGCTAGAAGTTGTGCTCCTCTCTCGCCATCCGGTTACTCATCCATTAATTCCTCTGAACCTGCAATAATGTCTAAAGAAAGAACCAAAATAAGTTTATTATTCATGAATTCTAACTGTCCTTTCCAAACTCAAATTTTTAATAATATTTTATTTATTTTTGGTTACTAATCACTTATTTAACTTATCGAACTAAACTATATATATACACTGTTTCTTTATTTATTTATTTATTTATTTATTTATTTATTTATTCTAACTAATAACTTTTAATAAAGCTTCTAATTATTTGGTAAGTAAAATTTTATAATGATGATAATAATAATAATAATAATACTAAAAATTTTAGTCATTACCACCTATTACGGATACAACTAATTTAGTTTTTTATTAAGTGTTTTGCCGAAAATTCGGCAGCATTTTCTCTATAAACTAGACTATTCCAATTTTACACATCGCACACATCACACACAGCCCATCCATCAGGCAAATCCTTAATCAAAGCCCATCCTCCATTATGTCATCATTAAATCAACTTGAATCAATTTATTTATATCAACAATTAATCCCAACTCAAAGCAAAGGTATGTTCACGGATTCAGTTCATACCATGATAATACGTATATACCTAATTAGCAATTTCTATTAAAATACTTAGCTTTCCATTAATCTCTTGTTAGCCCTTAAGGTACCAAAAATAATATTCTTACCCTATAGTAATCTAGGTTCTTAATGGATTAACCAAGTTAAACAATTTTTTAACTAATTACAACTTTTATTTAATCTCATCAAATAATTGTAAAATAAGGAAATAAATTCAAATTGATTTCTAGAGGAAAAATGCATTGGATTTTAGGTTTACCAATGAAAAATTGGATTACATATTCGAGATCAACGGGAAGAGGAGAAGATTTTGCCTTTGGAGCCTCGCCGGCCAGTCACCGGTCCCCCACCACCTGCCACCGTGCACGGTTGTTAGAAATCTAACCTTCACCAAAATTAACAAATAATACATCATTTTATTTGTCTCAATGAGAGGATCACTAATGTGTGATCATATCAAGGTGAGTGTGAACCATTTCGGCCACCATACTCAACAACGAAGCAGTCAAATGAAAGAGGGAGAGGAGAGGAATCGATCGACACCTACCTTGAAGCCTCAGGTCGCCGAAAATGGCATGAATGGCCAGGAAAGTTGCTACGATGGCATCGCACCCTTTCGGTCGAGTTTTCTCTCGTTCCGGACTCAAATCACGCAATCCAATGCTTGAATCGAACTCCTTGCGACGAGTAGATGATTTTAGAGCCCTCACTCACCGGAAATTGTGGCCGTTTGGCTGGAAAACGGGAAGAAAGGGGAGGGGAAGAGAAAATGGTGAGAGAGAGAGAGACGCTGGTCTCTTTCTTTTTCTCTTCTCTTTATTTTTTTTTCTAGAATTTTCTCATTGGTCAAATGAGGTCTGCGTCAATTCGAGTCTGGTTTGGTTCAAATCATGGTTTTAGCTTGGTTTTTCAATTGATTTATGGGTTTTCAAAGGGTTTAGTTTAATTTAGGATTTGGTTTAGCAAATATAAAATATATTTACAATAAATTTGTTAAATAAATTACAATACATTGACTTGATTATTATTAAATATAATAATGCCCTATAATATAATTGGTTTAGAATTTATATTTAAACTTTTAAATAAAAAATTTTTGAAAATAATTTTTCAGGTCGTTTCAGTTTATCACTAAATAAATTATGATATTTGATTTTATTTGATTGGAGACTTTAGATCTTGATTTGCAAGTGTGAATTTTCAATCAATGGAGCCTGGTAGTGCGGCTCGTTTTTCCATTGATACTATTGATGCATAGCGGCGGAAACTCATCTGTATTCATCATATGTTGCAAATTATTGGAAAAACAATCCAATTATAGAAGATCCAAATGAGTTATTATTTCGACGTTCAAATCAATTAACGGACTAGTTGTTGATATGAAGATATATATCTTTTATCAAGATTGCCTTCAAGAGAAAAGATCTAATATTATATTTTTTAGTTTTAATTTCATTATTCAAAAATTTATTTCATTAAAAGATCAACGAACTCTAGTAGCTACTAATAATAAAGTTCTATGTCTAGTCTATATGCTTATTTGTCATTCTTGGTATTATTATTAATGAATTATATTTCAAATAAATAAATAAATAAATGTCACGAATTAAATTTTAATATTAACAAAATATCAAAAAACTTTTAAAATTAATTGAATGTCATTTTTAATAAAATAAAATAAAATAATAAACCCCAAAGTAATATCATAATGAATCCACGTCACACACAAACACTCACAAGCGATGTCACCTACAAACGAAAATCTTCTTCAAACCGACAAAAACTATCTTCAATCCTTTGATCACCATGACGCATAAACCTTAGACATCGAAAGTAAAAGTTCTAACTGGCATTTTTAGACAACTATAAAACAAAATCTAATGTTTTATTTCCATAATTGAAGAAACAAACCACTAAAAAGTATGTTTCTGATCAACGATAAATATGATATTGTAAAAATATATACCAATTAACACATTGAATACAGAATATATATATACACACACACCCATAAATATATGGTATATATGTATATAAATCAATTAATACATTAGATCAAACGAAATAAATAGGGTATATGTACACACACACACAAAATTAAAAGAAAAATCCTAGAAAATCCATCAAACACAATTATGCGAAATGCAAAAAAATTATATAATAATCAACAAAATTACTCATTTGAAACCTAAAATCTATAAAAATCTGGAATCGCAGCCAACACCGACAGAGAAAAAAGTAAAATTGAATAAAACCAAAATCATATTGATTGTAAAATAGGCAAGAAAAACGAAATCTAAACGGAATCAAATCAACTGTAAACAGTCAAATACATAAAGAAGAACAAAAAGAAGAAGAAACGAAAAAAAATGGTGAATCGATCTCCACAATTAAGCTTGATTTTTCGGTGAAGTGATCGCCTGTGACAACAACTCTAACGCGACGGCCTGCTGCCTCAGGTAGAATTCACAGTTGCCGTTAAAATAAAAAGAAGAAGAAGAAGAAGAAGAAACGAAAAAAATGGAATGTTAATAACAAACAGTATGTTAAAACTAGTCCAAATAGAAAATAAAAAATAAAAGGGTTAATTATAAATTTAGTGTCTCAACTTTTGAAAATTTTCTCTTTTAGTATCTCAATGGAATACGTTTATAATTAGGTGTTTAAACCTCAAAAAAAATTTCAATCGGGTGTCTCCGGCTTACATGGCAAACTGAAAATACAAATAGAACAGAGATGTTATGCCCCAATGGATTTTTTTTTTTGCTGACATGGCACCTTCTTTCACTCTCATTTTTTCCTTCCTTTCTCTCTCTCTCTCTCTCTCTCTATTGGAACCACCATTTATGTTCATTTTCATCGAGGCAAATAAACTGTGTTTTTCCTTTCCTTTCCATTTTCCAAGCTCACCTCCTCTCTCTTTCCTTCTTTGCACATATACATATCAATAGATTGCCATATCTATAGACCCATTATTAGAAACGCTTCAGCTAACAGAAATATTTATATTCGTTCATTTCTGGTATATTTATAAAGAGATTTTTTCTATCTCATATCTTTAATTGTTGAGATTTTTTCATTAAATAGTGTTATTGTTTCTTCTTGATTTTATGGTTTAAAAACCAGATGGAAAATCAATGGCTTTTGCGGTTTTTGCTACTTCTCCTCAACAGCGTATCGAATCGTAGTAGCTTGATGTTCTTTTACATTCCAAATACTGGTAAGAAACTCATCCATGTTCATGGAACCGAAATTCCTGCCACTCTCACAAAGTGTATGTTGGAAGTCATCGAGGGTAAGAGAATAGATTGAGGATTGCCTACTAAGAGACACAAGAGCCTGGTTTTTATTTGTCTGTTGGTCAGGTTGCAATGGCGACTCCTCCACCTCGATTTGAGAGATTACTTTAGAATCTGTAACAACCGTTTCGTTCTCCTTTTTTCTGGTTATGATTTGAATTTATTTGTTTTGGAAGCTTGGAGGGTTGCAAGTGGAAATGGCGTTCATATCCATGTCAGCATTCATTTGTTTTTTGGAAGCTTGGCGGGTTGTAAGTAGTGAGAGAGAGAGAGAGAGAGAGAGAGAGAGAGAGAGAGAGAGAGAGAGAAAGGAAGGAAAGAATTAGAGAAGGTGCCATGTCAACATTCAATCCATGTCAGCAAAAAAAATCAATTGTGGCACAACATCTCTTTCCTATTTATATTTTCGACTCGCTACGTAAGCTAGAGGCAACTGATTGAAAATTTTTTTGTGTTTAAACACCTGATTGCAAACGTTTTCTGTTGAGACATTAAAATAGAAAATTTTTGAAAGCTAAGACACTAAATTTATAATTAACACAAAATAAAAATAATTTGGATAGTAATATAAAAGGGTAATTTGGTAAATCACTAATAAGAGATACATTATTGTAATAGTATCAATAGAAGTAATATTTTTTACATTAAAGTTTAAAAATCTGACATATGCTACAATTTCCCTGCTATAAGCATAAAGTTAAAATCTGATCCATTTGGGCTTAATTTCATCCGATGTCCCTCAACTGTAGGGACTATCATAATATCATTCATGGAATTCAATTTGTAACAGGAAAATTTTTTAATTCTAATTTCTGTAACGAGAAAGACATTTTTATTTGATTTTCAAGGAAGAGACGCCGGAAAACTGACAGTGCGTGCCAGCTTAGCTATTTCTTTGTTTCTAATGCCATGTAAGCCTTCAAAAGTGTGAAACTTATCTCTCTTTTTATCTCTCATGCCCAATTCTCTCTCCTCAAATTCTCTTTCCCCTTTTTTCCATAACCCCTCTTACCTCTAGCATTGAATAATTGATCGTCATTTAGTCCTCTACAACTATTTTCATCAAAGCCTCTTCTTGCTATTCTTCTCTTTTCTTGATCTGCCCTAATCGTACTCCTACACACAAGCTTTTTCCCATAAAACACAATATCCTTCCTTTTTCTTTAAATTATATATATATTTTTATTTTTATTGAATAAAGAAAAAAACTTTTTTATTTTTACTAATAACTAAAAAAAAATATAAAAAAGGAGCACTACCAATTTCTTCTTCTATCAAAAGGGTTGGTATTGCTCTTTTTTTTATAGTTTTCAAGAACTCTTACACACTAAGATCAAAATCTTATCCATTTAAAAATCAAAATGCCTCCTTCCATGAGCAAACCAGAGTCGCCGCTTGGAGCATTTTACATATGATATGACATCGAAGTTAAAAACTAAATTTTTAGGTAACTCTCTTAATGTTTATCCATTTGGAAGATAGTACCCACTCTGTGATGTTCCTTTTTTTATTTTCTACTATCTTTTTTATGGCACGCGTTGCACGTTGACTATGTTCGTTATTTCTATTTTTATTTATTCTTTTAATTTATATATATATAATATTAAAGTTTTTATTTAGATTAAAATAAATGCAATTAGTTAATTTGTCAAGCTACTTGTAATGCTACTTCTTATCTACTTAATTTTATTTTTACATAATGAATTGATCTCAAAATAAAGTTCAACCTAATCTCTAAACATAATCCTTAAGTCTCTAATTTATAAATGCAGATTATTTAAACCCTAATAGTGCCAAAAACGAAAATTCAGCCATCATTCAATCTTCAAACCCTGCCTTCAACCCCAAATTAATATATATATATATATATATATAATGAAAAATACTAATAAATTATTTTTTACTGCTAAGTAAATAAAAAAAATGAGAAGATAATCTGAATTGATAATAGTAATCGGTTTGACTATAGTGTCAGTATTACTTACCCAATGCATTAGAGAAAGGAATATATGTATAGACACACAAATTCTTGAAACTCTAAAAAGTGACCCAAATATAAATATATACTTTTAGTTTTTTTTTTTTAGTTTCATAAACACTATTTTCTTTCAAGTCAAACAGATATAGAATATAAGAGAAAAAATATCAAGAAAATTAAAAATACTTAATAATCAAGATGCCATCTATTTATTGCAAGGAAAATTAAATTTCTTACTAAATTAAAATGATAGTAGTTACAAATTAATTTAGTAATGAAAAAAATAAAAAATAAAAAAATTAACATTAAGAATAAAACTCTTTTTAGAAGTCGACATATAATAAGAAATGAATTATATTAAAAAATTACCAATTTAAATTTCAAAAACCAACCATTTCTTCGGCCGGAAAATGTCATAATTCAATGAAACTTGATGTTGATAGAAAAAAGAAAAGACTAAAGCCAAGTTAATAAATGGAAATTATAAAGCAAATAATGTTAAGATCTAATATTGATTGTTTATTCAAATATTTTATTTCTCTATTGTTCTAAGTTGTAAATCTAAATAAATAAATAAGTTAATTAATTAATAAAAAAAGATTACATAAAAAAACATTTTATCCAGTTTAAATAAACCCTTAAATTTTCCTACAACCATACAAAAAAAAAAGAAAAAAAGAATACACTATTTTCTTTTTTATCTCTCTCCTAAATAAAATATTATCTATATTATATCTGAAAATTTATTTTTTAAAAATATATCCAATTAAATCATACAAATATAAAGAAAAAAGACTATTAAAAAAAGAATATACTTTTTTCTTTTTTTTTTATCTCTCTCCTAAATAAAATATTTTAAATTATAATCAAAATAAAACCAAATATTTTAAAAAATAAAATATAAAAAAGATAAATTTAAAAAAGATGAAATTTGAAATGAAATTAATTATTTATATGTATTTATTTAAAAACTATATCTAACCAACTAGTAAAGTGTAATTTTCTAATTGACTATAATTAAGGCTATTTTAAAATATTCTAAATTTCATTAAAGTTGATATCGATAATCCCATTATTCTTTCTATTCTCATATTTATTATATAATATAATAATACAGATAGATATATTTTTTTTTCTCTTGTTGCTTTGCAAGTTAATGAAGAATCTACAGATAGAAGACCTTTTTTTTTTTTTTTTTAACAATTTTTCCTTTGTTGTTGGTCTATGAGACTCTCTCCAATAGCCTTTTGTGAGACCATTGAAATTAGGAAGAGAGAAAATAGGGCAATAGCACTTTAATGGGCAAAAGAGAGAAAAAGACTTTTTGAGACTTACATGACATTAAAACTATAAAACAAAAAATTGAGCTTTGCTTGTTACACAAATCGGAGTTAATAATTTTACCGTTATAAATTGAATTCGAGGTGCTACGGCAGTGCCTACAACTGGGATATCCATCTCAGAAGGAGACCTCAATCACGTGGACCTAGCTCAGAACAAGAACGAAGCCCCCCAACCAAATATGCTAGCGGGTCGGGCAGGGATATTCGGACCTCTTAACACCTTCCAATTCTCTATGTAGATTTTCTTACCTTCCTGTAATAATCTCTTTTGATTGGAAAAGATGGTTAACAAAACAAAGAAGAAACACAGAGAGGACACGCCAACTTCACCTTCGAACTCTGATGACGATGAATCAGAAACCTCGGATGAGAGACGCCTCCGGCACAAGAAAGACAGGCGAAGCAGCGATGGGACTTCAAGAAGAGAGAAGGAGAAGAAGAGAGAGAGAAGAAGAAAGAGGAGAGAAAGAAAGGAAAAAGAAATAGAAAGAGAAAAAGATAGAAAAAGAAGGAAATCAAGGAAGAAAAGGGTTTATAACTCAGAATCCAGGTCAAGTTCTGGATCCGATTCGGAGGAGCTTCGGGGGCAGCTAGTCAAGCCAGAAGATGTAGTGAAAGTGATGTTAAAGAAGTTTCCTAACGTTGGAGGTGACTTGAAGCAGGTAAATGATTCAAACAGTTGTTTTCTTTTGGGTATTCAGACAGTTGTTTTCTCTTTCCTTGGTATTTCTTGTGAAAGTTTTCTCTTTTTATTTTGTATAGCTGCTACAAATGATTGATGATGGACAAGCCGTTGACATAAAGGGAATTTCTGAGAGGTCTTTAATTAAGCACTTGAAGAAGCTTTTCATCTCCTTGAACCTTAAAGAAAATGGAGATAGAGTTTTTTTGCTGCCTTCGAATGCTTGTCCTACTTTGGAGATTGTTGGATCTCTGATTTTGGCCCATTCAGAATCTAAAGTGCAACAGATTGATGATACGAACTCTGAACCGCCAGCTGCAGAAGTTAAACAACTTTCAGATGATAGTAACTTGTCAATGCCATCTCCAATAGATAATTCTTCTCCACCAAGAAGAAGGTGAAATTGTTATTACTTCTTTTTTTCTGTTTTATGAACTTAGTTTTAACGTTCGATGGATGGAATTCAATAGATATGATCTCATGTCTTGGTGACTTTTCTGGTGATTAATCATGATTTTCAATATTAAATTGATAAAAATTTAATGCCATAGAAAGTTGGTGTTCGAAAATTTAAGCTGAATTTGGAATTGTGATACAAAAGACAAGGCACATATTATGATAAACTTGTTGCATCCTTCATTGTGAAATCTGGGTCTTGGATATCGTTAGTGATACTTGGGAAATTGATTAAATTGCCAAAACCTTCATGTGTTATGCATTTGTTTATAGATTTATGGATACAAAAGAAGATGAGTTTCATGTTAGTCTACTTACATTTGTTTGAAGGATGATCGGCCCTGAAATGCCATCTGCTGAATTACTTGCTGCTGCGGCAAAATTAACAGAAGCACAAGCTGAGTTGAGGTACTCGCACTAAATGCTTTTATTTAACCATAATTTTTCATTTGTTTGACTATCAATTTAGTTTGGTTTCACACATATGATTTTGGTTTTAACATATGATTACTAGACTTGCTGTTATTTTTTGTTGCATTTGTGTCAAGATGTAATTGCTTGTTGATGTTGTGGCTGTATGGTGATTTTGGATGTAAAATTCCAGAGATGCTGAGTTGGAGGAAAATACTGAACTATTCATAGGACCTCCCCCACCTGCTGTGGTTGCTGAGGCTGAATCAGCAAATGAAGCAGAGCGGTTTGAAGAGGTTCCTGATTTTACTTATCTTGAATCCTGATAGTTTATATTTACTGAATATGTTCAAGCTAATTATACCTAACTTGCAAATCATAAACTTCCATTTCTGTTTTTTTTTTTGGATTCTCAACTGTGCACTTACCCTATGCATCGCCTTGGTGAATTAAAGGGTTAAGCAAGGGAAAGGAGGGGAAATCACCATCTTATCTTGTTTGGCATTTAATTTTTGTAAAAGGAGAAGGGAACTTAATGAAGATTCATTAACCTTATAATTTTACTACACTTAAAACTAAATTAATGCATATGGATTTTTTTTTTTTCCTTTTCAATATAACTTCCCTTCCCCTCCCACCTATCTAAACAAAATAAAAATATATCTTTCTCGTTTCTTTCACATCTAATTTTTGATTTTCCAAACATCATAAGACAAGAATTTTCTCCTTTGCATTCCATCCCACTCTCTCCCTTCCCTTTCCCTTTGCCCCTTTTAGTTATTAAGGTTCTTGTTATGTATGTAGGTATTTGTCCTTTTTGGTAGCAAGTTTTAAGAGATTTCTTTGAAAACCTTGCAAACATATTTTATGGAATTATTACTTTCTTAGCCCCTCTCTGGTGAGCAGTATTTTATGCTGAGGACCTCTCATTGTTGTGTCCTGATCTATATGCCATACGTTCATGGAGTGGAAAGAAGCTTAAATATTAAAGGGAGATGCAGTTGATTCTTTACCTTCATATGCTCTTCGTGGTCCTAATCTTGTTACTAATCTCCTTTTTTGATGGATTTCTTCTTTTTTCTTTTATTTTCTTTTATTTTCTTTTATTTTTTTACAACATTAGGGAATTTTTCATTTCTGAAGTGCATCTAACTTGATTAATTATTTGAACAGGTCACAAGAATTATGGGCGTTGAAGATGATTCCCCATATGATATTGTAGGAGTAAATCATAAAATGTCTGCCGAAAATATAAAGAAGAGGTAAGTTGTTGAATTATTGTATGCAATAAAAAATGAGATGTCAATTACTTGTGGGTTGCTTTATTTTTTCTCAGCAATTTGGTTTTTTATTAATCTCATTCCAAAGTGAGCAAGTAGTGTGAGAGGCATCAATCATGACATGAGACTTTAAGTTACAAAGAGAACACTCTCAGAACCCACATTATATCCTTCTTTATGGTTAATAACATAGAAATGGGAGATCTTGCGAAGAAGTTTTTCTTGATAGGATATTTGTCAGTGATGATTTTTATTCCTCATGGACATGCTGGAACAGTCTATTGGTATTTCTTTACATGTGGAGATAGGATTTATAGGCATGAATAGTAACCGGAACATTTATGTGTTGGTCCATACCTTTCAGTCAGGCTTATTTCATATGTATGACTCTTGTACTTCAATTGAAAAATCCCTGATCATTTTCTGTCAAATCTATATGTTGATGAATAATGCTGTCATTCCCTAGGTACTGGAAGCTGTCTCTTTTGGTGCATCCAGACAAGTGTTCTCATCCTCAAGCCCATCAAGCATTTATCAAACTGAACAAAGCATTTAAAGAGTTACAAGATCCAGAGAAGGTAAGTTTCTCATATCCACATGATTTTTGTGTTGATTATGATTTCATTAATTTGTGCTCTCTCTCCCTTTCTGTATTATATCATAAAGCTTAAAGGTTGGAAACGAATTAACACTTGACTTATCCCTATACTGCATGAGCTAAAGCTTGAGTGGCAGCTTGAAGTAATCTTTTTTTTTTTTTTTTTTTTTTTGGTTTGCTTTTAATATGTAGATTTTTTACCTGGGCTGCTTCTCTATTGCCTGAGTTTAATTGCTGTGATATGGTGCAGTTACTTTATTCAATCTGTGTCTTTTGTCTAGCTATTTGAACCATCTTTTTTGCTAAGAAATTTGCAGAAGACGCATGTAAATCTTCACTATCACTAAATATTTTTTGCATGTTTGTGTCATGAGATCAGCAGATATAAAATAAAATATTGAAGCAAACAAATCCTAGGGTAGACTGGTTTATAGATGAAACTGTTGTGATTTTCCATTGTATATGATCATTAATTTATCTTTCTCCTCACCTGGGGGTTGGGTGATGGGGTATGGTCAGTGTCTACTGGTGGTGGTAGTGAATAGGATAGTTTTAAAAATGAAAATAAAAAAGATTACTAAAGAGAAGGAAGGGCAACATAGACTGAACCATAGACATGGTTGTGTTTTGTTTGATGGAAATATCTGAAACAATGATGTGGAGTGAGGCGTTTCTTAATGAGACTGTTAACATTAGCATAAAGAGGTTACTTGGAACAGAAAACATAACGATCTTTTTGTGCTGATGACTTGTTCCTCTAATTGATGCCAAGACCTTAACATGAAGTTACTTGGAACATGATGGGACTGTTGGAATTGGCATCTTTTAAAGTTGTTCAAATGCCATTAGTGACTGCTGAAAGTAACTTCTCCTTTTTTTGGTGTTAAGCAATTAGGGACTTTGCATTCTGCCTTTTGATGTTTTCAACTTGCTTGTGGCATTTAGTTGGTACTTGCTGCTCATTTACATGTGTGTGTTTTCATTTATCGATCATATGCTTTGAACCTTTTTTTGTATGTTCAAGGGGTTTGATCTTTCTGCTTCCTATCCCTGTTTGTTTTTGTAGAGAAAATTGCTGGATGAGAAAATTAAACTCAAGGAGGAGAAGGAAGCATTTGAGGTTTATACTTCTAACAAATTACTAGCATCCTTATGGTTTCCTAAATTTATTTAAAGGCCAACATTTTATGTTAGTGATTTCTACTTCGATAGGTTGAGTTGAAAGCTATGCGTGAAGCTGCACAATGGAGAAGATCACAAGGTATTTAATCACTTGTGCAGATAGTTGTTTACTTTTGAAGGCTATAATCCCTCTCCCTGTGCATGGGTTGGAGTGTTTAGGGGTAGATTTGATTTTATGGATGAACTAGATTCACTTTTTGCCGAACATTTATCTTCCAATTCTTTTGATAACTGGATCATAATAATATATATTTGGAGCTTTCAATTTTGGGTGAAACATCAGTATGCCTCTAGAGATAGTTGATGTTGAATTTTTATTGACAATTATGTCAAGCGTATTTATCAAGAACAAGGTAGTGTCTATTTAGCATTGTGTTTGAGGTGCGTTTGGCAAACTGCATTTGCAATATTAATGATATAGCAAAAATTCATGGTTTTAAAATGCTAGATTTTTTTTGGGTTTTCCCAGACCACAGTTTTCTGATGTGCTATAAAAAAAATATATATATATATATAAGCAAAGTGCATTTATGAAAAGAAGCTCCGAACTCAACCCAAACAGAGCTTTGTGCTCTATTTGGATGGTTTATGAAGGTTGAATAAGGCATGACATTGTGTTTGGAAAAGAACATGGTAAAGTAGAGTGCAGCTTTTATAAGGTCTTTTAGAACCTCCCAAATTCCTTAGAACCCCACAAATTTGAACATAAATCAGTGGGATGAGGTGGTAAAGTTATTTGCCTTATTAATATCTTTGGTGGTAACTCCTATATTACCCCTTTCTATTTTTGTAGTTTCAAGAATGCCTAAGGTAAAGCTTAATACAGAACCTATGCATTAATTAGTCATTCTCTCATCACAATATCTCATCAAAGTTCCCTCTCCTATCATGTAGAGCAAATCCAGTTTTTTATTTTGAAAATTGTTATATATATTTTTTCCTTATGAGGTTTATTTCCTTGAGAAATTGTGTTTGCATATAATTTGGTTGAGATGTATTTCTTTTTTTAAAAAGAAAAACAAAGATGTTTTTTTTCATGTATCATTCATCTAAAATTAGATCTATTTATGTTTAGGTAATTTTCTTTGTTGTTTTAAGAGTTTTTTGGTGTGGGGATAATTTTAATATGTTGGACTTAATTTTGTTCTTTGTCCATTTTAATTTATTTTCTTTTGTTTGTGGTTATTGAATTTACTTTTTTTAGAACTTTTTCACGAGTGATTAAATGGTTTAATTTTACTTGTAATGCTGAATTTTTATTGGTTAGTGGTCAGATTTACCATTTCATTCTATTTCCTCTAATCAGATCCTATCCATCTTTATAATTAACTTTTAATAATGATTTTATGGTGCCATGCTGATTGTTGTGGTGACTTGCTGTTTAGACTGGTCATAATTAATAAAAGCATTAGCAACTTCAACATTATGACTTATTTTCGTAAATCTCTTGGATATGCTTTTATGGTTGTCGAATAGTGCCTTTCATAGAAAAATTAGATGGAAAATTGCTAAATAACCAACTAAACAATGCGTGTTGCAAGTAATGAGTAGATGATTCTTTCCAATAGGCTTGGGTCACATGTAGGATTCAACTGTTATGTGCCCGCATAAGGGACCGTGTCACAGGGCGCCCGCATAAGGGACCGTGTCACAGGGCAATGTGCTATGTAGTCTTTCTCAAGCAAGGGATTTGAGCCCTTGTTCTTATTATGTGATCTACTTATTTTGGTAAAGGGAGAGATTCAACTCATCAAAAGGAGCTGTCACCTTTGGACCTCATTAGAGAGAGAGAGCTCCAATCTCGTGTTTGGGAAAGATTTTAACTTATTTTATTAATAGCAATAATACCTCTTTAAATAGAGGATACAATAATAAACTAGGAAATTATAAAAATAGGAAGTTTAGTGTATTTAAGAATAGAATAACTAAAATCTAGGTATCCTATACTAATTAGGAATCCATGCTTTATTGTTTGAGTTAAATCTAACTAATTCTAAGGATTCTATACTAATTAGGAATCTATGTTTTATTGAATCCTATTTAAGCTAATAATCTAACTAACTAATTTTCCATAATTCCCATGTATGCTATACGACCATAACGTTACTCCCCTCAAGAAAGAAATGCTTGTCCTCAAGCTGGTGTTGTCTCATGTTCTTGAATGGATGAGTTTGGTGCACTATAAAATTCCAACCAAAACAGCCTCGTGCCTTGGAACAAATAGATCATCACAATTGTAACATAATCCCTTGGCTTGCCTTTCCTCCATTTCTGCCTTTGTTAATTTTTTAATAAAAGCAGAGGAGGCGTTGTTGGAGTATCCTGGTACTGCGCTGCCTTGGGATGCAATTGGTTTGTGAATGGAGTTGTTGGACTTGGTGGCGAAGGAAGAGGTGGTACCATCACGGTGGTGCAACATTGCAGGTAGCTGTTGCTTCATCTGAAAAGCCCTAGCTAGGGGCTTGCACAAGTGGCTGGAGATTGCATCTCAACCTCTAATGATAGTGTCAATTAGCCCAGCTGTGAATAAATTCACCTGTTGATCCCGGCGCACCAAATTTGCTCGAGACAACAGCCCCTGAAAATACTCTGCTACTGTCCCTGTTTGTTTTAAATTAACTAAGTCCTCGAGGGGATTAATTTGCAAGGGTGCCCAAATCTAAGAGTGCAATATTATGTAAACATGTTCTACGTGAGGTCTGGTTCTTCTTGCTGCAACTTGTAATACCATAGTTGGGCTTCTCCCAACACGTGGAAGATGGCTAGGCTGACTCGGTCCACTACTGCAGTCCGTTGACTAGTAAAAAGCTATTCATATCTATGCAACCAGATTAAGGGGTCATTACTGCCATCATATGTAGGAAAATCGAGCTTAGTATATCGCGACGCAGTTCCGTTGCTGTTGATTCCACCAACAGTTTCATTATGCTCCGTTCGTGGTTGCAGCCTATCCTCCACATGACTTGTTTGGCCTAAACTGTTGTGCCCTGCATTTGTTTCCTCAGTTGGCCCCTTGCCAGGCAATTGGTTGGTAAGAGTAGGGAGAATTTCCAATTGTTGAGATAATTTCTGCAACAGTGCATTCGTTTTTGTTTCCAATTCTGCCACCAAATTTCTCAATTCCTCATGCAATCCTTGATCGTGCATGGTGTTTGGCTCTAATACCACATTGTTATGTGCTCGCGTAAGGGATCGTGTCACAGGGCGATGTACTACATTGTCTTTCTCAAGCAAGGGATTTGAGTCCTTGTACTACATTGTCTTTCTCAAGCAAGGGATTTGGGTCCTTGTTCTTATTACGGGATCTACCTATTTTGTTAAAGGAAGAGATTCAGCTCATCAAAGAGGGAGCTGTCACCTTTGAACCTCATTAGAGGGAGCTCCAATGTCGTGTTTGGGAAAGATTCTAACTTATTTTTATTACTAACAGTAACACCTCGTCAAATAGAGGTTACAATGATAAACAGGAAAATATAAAAATAGAAAGTTTAGTCTATTTAGGAATAGATAGACTAACTAAAATCTAGGGCTCCTATACTAATTAGGAATTCATGTTTTATTGAATCTTATTTAAGCTAATAATCTAACTAATCAATTTTCCATAATTCCCATATCAGCTATACGTCCATAACATGTGTAGATTTAATGTGGAAAAAAAATATTTTCTTCTATTTGATTCATCAATAGGGACACATATATATACACATACAAGATACTATAAACCTATTAGGAATCTAACTCCTAATAGAGTTCTATTTACAACTAATCCTTAACACTCCCCCTTAAGTTGGAGCATAGATATTAATCATGCCTAACTTGTTACAAAGATAGTCAACCCGGGGTCCGTTTAGAGCTTTTGTAAAGATATCTCCTAACTGTTCACTTGTTTTAACGTGTCCTGTAGAGATAACACCCTGTTGTATCTTTTCACGAATGAAATGACAATCAATCTCGATATGTTTTGTTCGTTCATGGAATACTGGATTTGATGCAATGTGAAGAGCAGCTTGATTATCACACCATAACTTTGCAGGCAAGGATGACTTGAAGCCAATTTCCTCTAACAACTGACGAATCCAAATTAATTCACAAGCAGATTGTGCCATAGCTTGATATTCTGATTCAGCACTCGATCATGAGACTACATTTTGTTTCTTACTCATCCATGATATCAAGTTTCCACCTACAAAGACACAATATCCTGAAGTTGATATTCTATCAACCTTCGAACCTGCCCAATCTGCATCTGAAAAACATTCAATGTTCAAATGCCTATGATTACTGTAAAGCGGGCCACGACCTGGATTACCTTTCAAGTAGCACAAAATCTGTCCTAAAGCTTCCCAATGGATAACAGTAGGAGAAGACATAAACTGGCTCAAGACGCTCACGGAGTAAGCAATATCTGGACGTGTTACGGTAAGATAATTCAATTTGCCCACTAACCTTCTATACATCTCAGGATCATCAAATAGCTCACCACCAATTGAAAGTTGCAAATTTGGAGTCATTGGAGCACTGCATGGCTTGGCACCCAACTTTCCAGTTTCCTTCAATAAGTCAAGGACATACGTCCTTTGAGATAAGAAGATGCCTCTCTTACACCTAAATACTTCAATACCCAAAAAATACTTCAACAATCCTAAGTCTTTTGTCTGGAACTGGGTCTGGAGAAATGACTTGAGTGATGTAATGTCGGCTGAATCACTCCCTGTAATAATAATGTCATCAACATAAACCACAAGTAGAATCAAACCAGTGTTAGTACTTCTGAAAAATACAGAATGATTAGAAGTACTCTTCTGCATGCCAAATTGATGTACCACATTGCAAAATCTACCAAACCAAGCTTGAGGACTCTGTTTTAGGCCATAAAGAGATTTTCGAAGTTTACACACTTTATCCGACTCCCCCTGAGCAACAAGGCCTGGTGGTTGCTCCATGTAAACTTCCTCCTGAAGATCCCCATGAAGAAAGACATTCTTAACGTCCTTCCTCCTGAAGATCCCCATGAAAAAAGACATTCTTAACGTCCAGCTGATGTAAAGGCCAGTCAAAAGTAGCTGCTAAAGAAATAAATAAACGAATAGAAGACAATTTGGCAACAAGAGAAAAAATATCAGAATAATCAAGGCCATAAATCTGACAATAGCCCTTTGCAACTAATCGAGCCTTGAGACGAGCAACAGTCCCATCATGATTCACTTTAACGGTGAAAACCTACTTACAACCAATAGCTTTCTTACCTGCCGGGAGAGGCACAAGATCCCAAGTACCATTAGTATCTAAGGCAGCCATCTCCTCTTTCATTGCTGCACACCAACCAGGATGGGACAAAGCTTGGACAACAGTTTTAGGAATACAGACATAGTCTAAGTTACTTACAAAACAACGAGATGAAGAAGAAAGATGATCATAACTGACAAAAGAGGAAATAGGGTAGGTACACCTGCGTTTACCTTTTCAAAGAGCAATGGGAAGGTCAAGGTCTGACTGGGGAGTGGAAGGCACAGGCTCAGGTTGAGTGGAGAGAACCGGATCTTCTGTTGAAACGGTCGGTGGAGGAAGTGAGTCAAGAGTTCCTGGTCTCTTGGAATAAACCTGTTCAAAACGAGGGCGTGTAGATGTTGGTGCAGGAGAGGGAATAGGAGCAGCAGACGCTGGAGTAGGAGCAGGAGCAAGGTCAGGGATACGAGTAGGAGCAGGAGAGTTATGAATTTGCTGGATAGCATAGACTAAAAGGTCATCATCCTCCCCCTCACTCTTATATATAGAAGAAGGAAAAAATGGAGTATTCTCAAAAAATGTGACATTTGCAGAAATAAGATAACGGTCAAGATCGGGAGAGAAACAACGATACCCTTTTTGATGCCGAGAATACCCAAGGAAAACACAACGAAGGGACTTTGGATCTAATTTGGAAACCTGTGGACGAACATCACGAACAAAACAAGTACAACCAAAAATTCGAGGTTCAATGGGGAATAGAAGTTTAGAAGGAAACAAGACATTATAAGGAATTGCACCATTAAGCATAGAAGAAGGCATGCAAAACTTGCAGTAGAGACAGCATCAGCCCAAAAATGTTTAGGGACCTTCATTTGGAATAGAAGTGCCCTAGCAACCTCAAGAAGATGTCGATTCTTTCTTTCTGCAACCCCATTTTGAGAAGGAGTATCAACACAAGATGTTTGATGGAGAATACCATTTTGTGACATATAAGATTGGAAGGAACTACATAGGTATTCTTTAGCATTATCACTGTGCAATATGCGAACAGAAGTATTAAATTGAGTTTTAATTTCAGCACAAAAAGAACAGAAAATAGAGAATATCTCAGAATAAGTTTTCATTAAAAATAACCAAGTAGCACGAGAATAATCATCCACAAAAGTTACAAAATACCGAAAGCCAGTTTTAGAAATAACAGGACATGGAGTCCAAATATCAGAATGAACTAACTCAAAAGGGGATGAAACCCGTTTATTGACTCGAGGAACTAAAGGTAAACGATGATGTTTGGCAAATTGACAAGATTCACATTCTAAAATTGATAAAGACTTAAACTGCGGACACAACTTCTTTAAAGTAGACAATGACGGATGACCCAAACGACAATGAACCTCAAGAGGAGATAGAGCACCAGCACAAGCCAAAGATAATGAAACGTGTTCATCCAGAAGATAAAGGCCACCAGACTCACGTCCTCTACCAATAATCCGCTTCGTCAAAAGATCCTGAAACACACAATATGTAGGATAAAATTTGACACAACAATTCAGCATACGAGTAATTTTGCTAATAGATAATAGATTAAACGAAAAACGAGGCAAACAAAAAACAGAAGACAATGGAAGAGATGGAATGGAATTGGCGGTGCTAATACACTTGACAAGAGATGTGGACCCATCAGCTAGAGTAATATGACGATTAAATTACCTGAGTTGGCAGCAGCAACAATTGAGGAATCAGTAGACTTAGAGGAACGGTATCTAGAGAGCTTAGCATACTCCGCAACAGAAATTGTTACATTGTTGTCAGAAGAAGTAACTGCATAATCTTGATGTGCCATATTTACCCTTGGTGGTTGATTTATCAGTTTCTTACAATACCGTTTAGTGTGACCAGGTTCATGGCAAAAATGGCAGATAAGAATGCTTGTCTCCCGAGTGATTGGTCCATTACTACGGTTATTTCCTCCTCTTCCTCTGTTTCCTGGCTGTCTAGCTACCTGATTACTAGTCACAAGGGCACTATTATCAGAAGGGGAAGGCGTATGAGAAACTTTAGTACGTAGCAATCTAGCAAAAGTCTCCTGAAGAGAGGTAACATCACTGCCTGAAAGGACTTGTGATTTGGCAGTTTCAAAAATTGGAGCAAGACCTGCAAGAAAACTCATCACAGCCATTTGTTCTTGCTGCGTTTGTTGAACCTTAACATCGGGACTAAAAGGCAATAAAACATTGAGTTCCTCGTAAATCTTTTTAAATTCCATGAAATAAGCTGTAAGGGGCTTATTTCGCTGGTCAGCACGATAAAATCCTTTGCAGACCTCATACATACGAGACATATTACCTTTTCCCGAATACAAGAATTCAAGATATTTCATTAATTCTTTAACAAACTCACAATGATTGATTAATCCAACCACTTCACTGTAAATAGAATTGCGAATCAGTAGAAATAACTTAGCATCTTCCCTGAGCCAAAGTTGCCTAGTGTCATCAGTTGGTGTATCATCAATTAGATGATCATCTTTTTCAACACTTCGCAAATAAATTCGAATTGTCTTACTCCAATCTAAATAATTAGTTCCTTTCAATTTATGTTTTGTGATCTTATTCATTGCTGGGATCAATTCAGTGGTAGTAGTTTTAGAATCTGTAGGTGAAGGATCCATTATTAATAAAAACTAAACACGCTACCAGCAATGCAGAAATAGACACACAAAAAAATAGTCTTTCAATGAAAACAAGAGCGAAAGGTAACTTGAAATGCCAAATTGACAGAACTGAGTACGCTCCCTACCAAAACTTCGCCGGATCGGAAAAACAACTACTTGAGTAGACTGCTGACATAAAAACGAAGCCAGAAAACAATTTCCGATCGCCGGAAACAGCCGGACGGGCCGCCACGCGCCGGCACGTGGTACTGTAGCAGAACCTTGTATCAGCGCAAGAGGCCCACGCGCAGGGAATCCGGTGACCGGATTTTGAGGGAAGACCGGTCGGCAGCTGGAGCAGCTCCTGGAGTGGGCGGTGAGACAAAACAGTGAACCTAGAACAGCCACCACGCGCAGGAAATCCGGCGACCGGATTTTGAGGGAACGCCGGAATTTTCTATGCAAACGGCAAAAATCAAGTTTAAGAGCCACAGGCTCTGATACCATGTAGATTTAATGTGGAAAAAAAAATATTTTCTTCTATTTGATTCATCATTAGGGACACATATATTTACACATACAAGATACTATAAACCTATTAGGAATCTAACTCCTAATAGAGTTCTATTTATAACTCCTAATAGAGTTCTATTTACAACTAATCCTTAACAACATGAACTATGCCGGTGGGAACTGGGAAGGAATGTATTCTGCATTACTTCTTCATGTGCACTTGTAGTGATTTACTAGGCTTTGACAAGCCTTCCTAATGTATCGTGTCAAAGTCACATGAGTTGTTTTTTTTTTTTTTTTTTTTTTTTTTTTTTCGGTGTGTGTGCAGCTCAAATTCTTTTTTGTTCACTGTAAGCATCTGAATTATTAAGAGTCAAAATTTACCGGTACCACAATGTTTCTGAAATGAAAAGTGGTTGCTTGTGTGTATCTTTACTGTTTGATTTGTCTGATGTTTGCAAGTGTATTTGACATCATCAAGGAATAAAATGAAGTAATAACATAACCATCTTTAGACATTACATCTAGTGCACGATTTATGCAATTTGTTGCATCGCCACGCCCATCTCTTTGTAGTGGTAGTATGTGTTTCCAGATAATAAGTGTTGCCTAAATGTCTCGGTTCATTGATTCATAACATATGGAGGCTCTTCATCTAAAACAAAAAAGCTGTTGTTTTCAGGTATATCAATGGAGGGTGATGATGAGCTCCTTGCAGAAGTGGAAGTTAAAGTAGCCCGAAGAGATGAATGGATGACAACACTGCCTCCTGAAAGGAAAGTAAGGCCTTTTTCTTTTCTGCTTGTCCTGCACTGTTGCACATGTGTTTTCAGAAACCTTTTGTCCCATACATTTTGTAATACATTAGATGCTTTAAAGAAAGAAAATTCCTTTTTTTTTTTTTTTTTTCATAGCTGAGTTTGTTTTTTAATCATTCTCCATATTTGCTGTTGTCTCCTCTCCAACACTAACACCTCTTGTGTTTATTACTCCCAGCCCGGCATGAGTATGCATTCCACAAAATTCAGCATGAGCTCTAAGGAAGGACGTGGTGACACTAGCGTTTGGACAGATACCCCATTAGATAAAGCACAGAAAGCAAAGATGAAGTAAGAATGCTTGTTATGTTCTAAATGAAATGTGCATTTAATTGTTTCTTGCTTCTGTTTATTCATTTATGGTTAAAATGACACGCCAATGAATTTAATGTCACATGACAGTTACTTGGAAGCTTACAATGAGGCTGCGGCACTCGCTTTAAATGAAGAAGAAAAGAAAAATGTAAGTGCAGATGCAGATTTGGTAGATAAGTACAATAAAGCAAAAAGATCAAAATCTCTAGTACAAAAGCACCAAGAAGAGGTCGTAACTCGTTCAAAGAAAAAATCCAAGCAGCAGCAGCCAGAGAAAGAAGACTGGGTTGGGCAGCATCCATGGAAGCCTTGGGATCGCGAGAAAGACATCGTGGCTGGAAGGAAGAGTATAAAGTTTGATTCAGACAACATGGCTCAGGGTTTGTCTTCCAGGTTTTCCTCAGGAAACTTTCAAAGGAACTTCCTTTAGTTCATGGATCGGCTGCTTGTGTATGTATAGTGGTAGTTTCCTGCATGCTACAGTCATAGATGCACAGATTTTTCATACTTGTGTTGGCTATACGTAGAGTTGTCTTGACGCTTGAGAATATGCATTATGAGCTAGAAAAGATAAGAGAATTCTGTGGAACGAGACTTTTTTTTTTTTTCCAATAAAAAACAACTTATCTTTTGGAAAATATTTTCTAAAATTAGAATGAGAATATGCATTATGAGCTAGAAAAGATAAGAGACTTCTGTGGAACGAGACTTTTTTTTTTTCCAATAAAAAACAACTTATCTTTTGGAAAATATTTTCTAATTTTAGAAAATATTTTCCAAACAGTTAATTTTATTATCTTGCTACGGTATTGAAAATTAGTTAAAAAATATTAAAATTTTAATTCATGAGACTATTAAGAATTGTGAAATTTCATATTTTACAAATTTATTATTAAATGATTAGAAATGTTAAATGTAGGTAATCATTGAGAAAAAAAAAAAATGTTAAAATGTGATCATAATTGATGATTGGAGTTATTGGCTACCGATAATCCATGTCTAGAAATTTTTTTTTTTTATTCTTTTCTCAACAGGGAACCTAAAGAATTTGATTTTTCTTTAAATTCTAAAAATATTTTCTATTGATTAATTTTCTTGAAAACTTTAAATATCAGAAAATCGGTTTAGATTTTCTATCATTTTTGGAAGATAACTTATGTTTGAAAAAACATTTTTATGTAAAATTTCTTTTTCTAAGTAACTTATTTTTGTTATTTGGTAATACTAATCATACTAATTAAAATTATACTAAGTAACTTATTTTTCTGAGTAATTTTAAATTTGTGAAAATATAAAATTACTTG
The DNA here is from genome assembly GCF_041381405.1 of Jatropha curcas. Taxonomy (NCBI): domain Eukaryota; kingdom Viridiplantae; phylum Streptophyta; class Magnoliopsida; order Malpighiales; family Euphorbiaceae; genus Jatropha; species Jatropha curcas. The sequence goes on from NC_143159.1 coordinate 18,598,764, forward strand.
GAATATCATTTCATTCTTCTTTAAAATGAGCAAAAAATATATAAAAAAGATAAATTTGGAATATATTTTTTAAAAAAATATTTTCTAGACTTAATCGAAACGTCGTACCTGTAGAAAAAAAAAATAAAACAGTAGGTAAGTTTTGAAATATTTAGAGATTTAAATTGAAATAAAACCATTTCTTTTTGTTCAAGCTTGATGTAAGCTTGGGATTATTAGAGGCTTGATATGATTCTGGCTAGTTTCAGATTATTGTCTTGGATTTTGAATTAATAGGTAGGAGGAATTTTTGTGAATCAATTGCTGTTACCCTATCAAGTTAGAAAGATTTTGTTAAATCTTAAGAGACCGATTTATGTGGAATGAAACGAGGACTGTGTATACGTCTATCATTCATTTTATTTTATTATTTTTAGTTTATTTAAAAATAATTTAAAATCAATGGTTTTTTAATATATATTTCATTTTCTTTCAATTTTATATATCTTTTATACACACTTGATTTTCAAATGATTTGTCTATATTGTTCTCTTTTTATATAATCAGAAGGTTTATTCCTTCGAGTCGTAGAGGCAAAAGGATTTGGCTGTGTCAGCAAAGTGAGCTTTTAGAGATCAAATTTGTGTTGTTACCTTTACGGAGATTTAAGTCGCGAACCACCTTAACCAATAAAATTATTAAATATGAAATTTAAATAATTTAGATTATAAATTTTTTCACCGATCAGATTATATATTTCAAAATATTATTACAATATTTGTAATATTATAGATAAAGATATTAAATTTGCATAATAATACAAAGTATACTACTAGTTATTATATTAAAACAACCTGTGAAATTATACTTTGTATTTAAAATGTGCCTTTTATTTTAATTAAGAAAAACAATATTCTTTTTCCAGTCAGATTTTTCGTGTAATCTTTCAAGTGTCAACCCTTCTACTAGAACAACCCCAAAGATGAAGAATTAAACACCATTAGAATATGTTAAAATAGTTTAGCTACAAATTTTCTATTATCAAAGTTCCAAATAGATAACACCTGTCACGATCCATTTCCATGGGCCGGACCGACACTAGGGCCCAGGTAAGCTTAAAGTCCCGAAGCCCGAAGCACGTAGTAAGTCTGAATCACTAAAATTTCACTTTCTCAATATAAATTTCAAACATTCAGCCCATAAAACTATGCAAAACAAATCTCGTAATTATATTATATATGGGCCTAAATTTAACATCTTAAACATTTCACAGATCGAGTTCAATTTACAATACATCTTTTTTATAATATGAGCTCACAGAATTATTTCATCTACATTAATACACGACTAAAAGTTTATAAATTCTACAACTGCGGAGTTCACAAGCAGCTAGATTCTTGTACATACGGCTACATAATTTAAATAATTGCTAACTCTAAAATTTATTTTCTAGCTCTACGAGGAAAAAGAAAGAGCTTTAACTGGGTTTAGAAGAATCTAATTCCTGAAAGATTAAACAAAAGAGATGTGAGTTTATTAATGAATAATAATTATTGCACAACACATGCATTCACACGAATGTGTAAATAATTAAATCTAGTCATCCGACTAATTATATGATCACACAGGTAGTCACACAAATGGCACAACAACAGCACTCGCAATTATTAACATCTTCACATAATCATATCACGTGGAAATTAGTCAGTGGCGTCACTGAAACCCCCAATGAGCCGTCCTCCCACATGGCCCATCCTCTCATTATGTGTGCACCAGGAAGTCGATCCACTATACATGGCCGACCAGTCTAATCCTCACTTGACCAGCCCTCTCATTGTTTTTCCATTCTCTCTTTTCTTTTCCATACCAACAGAAGGCCACCCTGTGGTTTATCCATATTATACATATCATATCATCAGGTGCACACGGGGGCGCCGATCTCCTATACGGCCAACGGTCTCGTAGACCGCCCTCACAAACCCATGGTGACCCACTTCATCCCAACGCCACACATACAAGGCATAGCATTATCACAACACAATTAATCAAGTATTGCAATTATATGCAAGCATAGAAAACAATTAATTAACATGATGCAAATACACAAGTAGACATTCATAGTTAATTATAATTAAATAGGAAATAGTAATCAACAACATATTATTATAATAATTGATCCATCGAAAATAAATAAATAATTAAATAACTAAATAAATAATAATAATAATAATAATAATAATAATAATAATAATAATAAAATAATTAGAAAACTTTATTTATTATGTGTTAAGTTAAAGAAATAATCTAATAAATCAATTAATTTAATTATTGATTAAGACTAACCTAGGTTCCATCGAAATTTCGGCAGAATCTCCCCTAGAATTTGATCAAACCATAATTCAATAACAAATTTTCAAAACCTATCCATCGGGCAATTCATATCAACTCATTCCATCGGCCATAACCATAATCATTCATTTAATCTCTTACTCAATTCACACAGCTCATTCATCGAGCAGTCAATCCAAATAACCCATCCTCTATATCAAATAACAATAATAATAATATAAATATCTAATCACAATACAAAACTTTATTTATTAATATTCCATGCTTAAGCATCATTATTGACTGTTTACTATTTACACCAAAGATTTCTTTACCTTGCTATATAAGGTTAAGCCGATTTATAAAGTAACTAATGAACATAAACATCTACCTAACCTCCACATCCTTCTAGTCTAAAGTATCCACATATTTTCAAATAACAACTAATTTACAATTTAGTTAATAGATAGCCAACTACTTGCCACTGGGTTCATATGTCATGTTATAAAGCAGCTAATTCAAGATTTTATATGTATGTGTAAAACCAAGACTTCAACTAATTTTAAATCATACTAACAATAATCTTAATTATTTTATAATGCTAGTTAGCTCCAAATACGCACTTAATTGCACCTAATAAAATTCCAAATTCTATCCTTTAAAATTTATGATTAAATCCTCCTAAAATCTCCAACTAAATCACAAACTTCAACCTAAAATTTCAAAGTCCCACAATTAATTATCTATTAGGAATCAACTAAATTACCCAATACATTAAGCTTGGAATTTATGTAACATCCCTCCTCGGTCCACCCGTAAACCCGAATAAACCGAGTCGAGACGCTACAAACTGGTTGACTGTATGTCCTGTCATGCTGACATCATCCTGTATATGAACATACTAGCATGCTGATGCTGTTATATTAATACTGTCTATAATCTTTACAAGACATGATACTAGTTACAAAATAGATTGGGCCCAACTGTGTGCTCTGTACATGCCATAAAAAGAATAACAAAATGAGTTTCTACCCTGAAGACCGAGTCTTCTACAGATGAACGGCAGCAGTTGTAAACGGACCCTCTACGGACCAGTCTCAAAACCTGCGAGTTAAACAGGTAACTCGCTGAGCAAATAAAGCTCAGTGGATATCTCAACAAGGAAAGAAACAATAAAGCACATACACCCAAGCTTGTTCTTTTAATGCCATTAAATCCTAATCCTTACACTTTGCTCTTTTTCTCTCAATCAAGTAAGTCCACTAATAATCCCATTCTACCCCAACCGGGTTTGGTTCAACTCGACTCAACTCGACTCGACTCTATGCAAAGACTCGACTATGCAAAGACTCGACTCGGTAGGATGTCACAATTTATATCAAAAATTAAAATAAACTGGGTCTTAGAACGTACCGATCGAAAATCGAACGACATTTCCACGATCCACGCTAGGAGATGAAAATTCTATCCTTTAGTACCTCGCCAGAGGCTCACCAGACTGCCACCGGTGCCTCCGTCCATGGTGGCCGGAAAGTCGATTTTGCCTAGAATTTTGCAAGGACACCACCACTCCAATCAAATTTCACTAAGGGTTCCATTTCCGATGTCAATTGAGCGAGATGGGACCTCTAACTGGACGGATCGGACTTGACAAGTGCTTGGAGCTTCCATCCATGGCGGATTCCATTTCTGAGCTCCATTCCCGTGATTGGGAGGAGAAACAATCGGATTGAGGAGATGAAGCGATCGGCGGCCCCCCTTCACGCTTCAATCACCGGCAATGGGGTGAATCACCGGAGGTTGATGAACGCCAACTGTCAAGAAAGAACGGCTCCATTTTGCATCAATGTAAGCTCTTTCAGCGTGAGAGGATGCCGGAGACGAGACCCGTAGCACCAGACGAGTCGAACGCCACCTTGCTCTCGTTGAGCAGTGACTGGAAACGGGAAGGGAGGCATAGAGAGAATGCGTGCCCCTCCTAGCGAAGAAGAACGGAAAAAAAAAAGAAAATGGCTTTCTAGAATTCTCTGGGCCATTCCGGTTCGATTCGAATCGATTTGGCTCAATTCAGAGATTTGACCCAGTTTTGCTTAGTTTTCGAGTTTTTCACTTGGTTTTCGAAAAATTGAGGCTGATTTACGGGTCCGATTTAGTATTAATAAAATATTTTCCCATTGATTTCATTGGTTAGGTTTTATGATTATATTTTTAAATGAAATTTTTTTTTGAAAATGATTTTCCGAGTCGTTTCAATCTCCCCCCCCCTTAAAACGATTCGTCCTGGAATTGAAATCTAGTAGAAAGGAATAAGAATGGACACATAGGGAATTTCAAAGTCATAAGAAATTACTTCCAATACCAAGGAGACAGCTCAAGAGTGGCTAATATAAACCGAGAAAAGAAAGGGGGTCAGGTATTCTAATTGTACTTCTATCGCCAACCATCCTATTTAGTGCCACCTAGCTAAAACTTACAAGAACTTAAGCTTATAACTTAAATCTCCAATTACTATCTTCAGACAGCTACTAAAATCTTTAGAAAATTTTTCTTTGAATAAAATTTTACCTTAAAACCGGGTTTAGCAGTAAATTGCATAATATATATTATATATATTTTTCCCAAGATTATATGATTCCATTTGAAAATTTAGATTTATATTAGGCATTTCTTCATGAAAACCAAGCACATAGTTTACAAAACAACAAAACAATTGAAATTTAATTTATTTATAATAATAAGAATTAACTCATCTAATTTACATATATAATTACTAAAACTCTTCTCGATCAAAAATTTGAAAACTTATGACTTTAATTAACAACTTTAAGAAAATTATCTGGTAACTTTCGTTATCTATAGTATCACAGGGCGACTCGAACTCACTCTTTTGGTTCCTACCTATGCAAGTCGTATTCTCCCTATAATATTCTTACCATACACTAACACATCTATTAGATAGCTCTTGAACTAATGACCTCACTGTACCACCAGTTATCATACATTTACATAGATTATAATGTTTTTACTCAACCATCAATTTCTCTCTAATGCTTAATTTCTCAAGTAACCCTAAAACTTGTCATTAATAATTAAGCTCCACAATTCATCTTTTACTAATTCACCTTTCAGCTTTCTTAACTCTTTTTCTCTTTAACTAACCTTCCATTACACCTATGTTGTTTACTAATTCATCCTAAAGATATTAGAGTCCTCTTATTACTTATTTCGTCTACTTGATTCCTTTTGTACTACCAATCATCATTATTAATGATTTATTTATTCACCAATAATTCACCCTAATATTTATTTCCTGCCCTAAATATTCACTTTTACCTAATACCATCAACACAAAGGTCTTCAATAAAATTTTTACATCCCAACCTAATGTTGTCTTTTCATCCAAATATCACATCAAATTGATCTCAATAATTCCTTATTATCTAGCTTATATATACCATTAACTTTTCATTTTCCCATCCATTTCTTAGACTAAAATTTCGAACCATAGTCCTAACATTTTAATTAGTCTTAATTAACCAAATGTTCAGTTCCCTATGTGGAACTATTAACTTAAGATTATCATCTACCTATTGTTAGTTTATGACTAATTCATGTTCAAACTTACCTATTTCCTTTATTTGAAACCAATCAATCCTTTTCTTATTCAAGTCTAGCAAGGTATTTGTAAATTCCTCAAATTCTCTACTACTTGCTCCTAACATTTATTACAACTTGTTATATATATTAATCCTATACCCTTAAACCATTCAAATCCGTTCCTGATGTTATTTCATTCATTTATACATTAAACGGTGCTATACTCTAGATCTGATTGTAACTTAAATTCCTATACCGAAGTTGTTCTCTCAAACCTTTCCAACAATCGTGTTCTTAACTTAACTTCCAACTATCAGCTTACTTATCAATATTGTTATTATCATTACCACCCTTTATCTTATTCTTCTTTTCAAACGTCCTGTAGGTTCTAACTACACTCATGATCATTTCACCTAGTTATCTCATCCAATCGGCCCCGTGATATAAATAGACAACTTCCGGAAATAACTTTCTACATAAATAATCAATTTCAAATTATTTATCATAATACAATTTAAATTCAAAATCAAAAATAGGATTTTAAATTTCAAATTAACAAGCAAATAAAATGATAAAATTTATATTTTAAATAATCACTAAAGAAATTCAGTAGTTGAGCTAAATGCCTAAACACGTTGATTACTGATAGGAATAGAGTTCACATGAAAAGTAGTGTACTGGGTGATCAGGCCAATTCACTACCATCCAAGTATTACTATATTCCCTCTAAGAGTTGATACCTACTCTACCCTCTACAGGTATTGTGATAGATTTATCCTACTGGCCACTACTTTCACTCAACTCCTTAATTTGCCTCTTCCTACGGTCTATTGGTTTACATAATAGGTATGGGTTTTTCCTTCATAGGATTCAGTGCATCCACCATCCCTAAGAAAGAAGTCCCAAAGCTCCTTTCCTTATGTTGGTTACGGCCGATCCCAACACAAAGAAATTCCCTATACTCCGCAGTTGTGTCCTAGAATTCTAACCTAAGCTCTAATACCGACTTTGTCACGATCCATTTCTATGGGCCGGACCAGCACTAGAGCCTAGGTAAGTTTAAGGCCCCGAGGCCCGTAGTAAGCCTGAATCACTAAAATTTGACTTTCTCAATATAAATTTCAAACATTCAGCCCATATAACTATGCAAAATAAATCTCGTAATTATATTATATCTTGGCCAAAATTTAACATCTTAAACATTTCACAGATCGAGCCAAATTTACAATACATCTCTTTTATAATATGGGCTCACAGAATTATTTTATCTACATTAATACACGACTAAAAGTTTACAAATTCTACAACAGCGGAGTTCACAAGCAGATAGATTCTTGTACATATGGCTACATTATTTAATTAATTGCTAACTCTAAAATTTATTTTCTAGCTCTGCGAGGAAAGAGACAGAGCTTTAACTGGGTTTAGAAGAATCTAATTCTTGAAAGATTAAACAAAAGAGATGTGAGTTTATTAATGAATAATAATTATTGCACAACACATGCATTCACACGAATGTGTAAATAATTAAATCTAGTCATCCGACCAGTTATATGATCACGCGGGAAGTCACACAAATGGCACAACAACAGCACTCGCAATTATTAACATCTTCACATAATCACATCACATGGAAATTAGTCAGTAGCGTCACCAAAACCCCCAATGAGCAATCCTCCCACATGGCCCATCCTCTCATGACGTGTGTACCAGGGAGTCGATCTCTTATACATGGCCGACCGGTCTAATCCTCACTTGACCAGCCCTCTCATTATTTTTCCATTCTCTCTTTTCTTTTCCATACCAACAGGAGGCCACCCTGTGGTTTATCCATATTATCCACATCATATCATCAGGTGCACACGGGGCGCCGATCTCCCATACGGCCAATGGTCTCGTAGACCACCCTCACAAACCATGGTGACCCACTTCATCCCAACTCTACACATACAAGGCATAGCATTATCACAACACAATTAATCAAGTATTGCAATTAAATGCAAGCATAGAAAACAATTGATTAACATGATGCAAATACACAAGTAGACATTCATAGTTAATTATAATTAAATAGAGAAATAGTAATCAACAACATATTATTATAATAATTGATCCATTGAAAATAAATAAATAAATAAATAACTAAATAAATAATAATAATAATAATAATAATAATAATAATAATAATAATAATAATAATAATAATAATAATAATAATAATAATAATAATAATAATAATAATAATAATAATAATAAATAATTAGAAAACTTTATTTATTATGTATTAAGTTAAAGAAATAATCTAATAAACCAATTAATTTAATTATTGATTAAGACTAACCTAGGTTTTATCGAAATTTTGGCGGAATCTCCCCTAGAATTTGATCAAACCATAATTCAATAACAAATTTTCAAAGCCCATCCATCGGGCAATTCATATCAACTCATCCCATCCTCCATAACCATAATCATTCATTTAATCTCTTACTCGATTCACACAGCTCATTCATCGGGCAGTCAATCCAAATAACCCATCCTCTATATCAAATAATAATAATAATAATATAAATATCTAATCACAATACAAAACTTTAGTTATTAATATTCCATGCTTAAGCATCATTATTGACTGTTTACTACTTACACCAAGGACTTCTTTACCTTGCTATCTAAGGTTAAGCCGATTTATAAAGTAACTAATGAACATAAACATCTACCTAACCTCCACATCCTTCTAGTCTAAAGTATCCATATATTTTCAAATAACAACTAATTTACAATTTAGTTAATAGATAGCCAACTACTTGCCATTGGGTTCATATTTCATGTTATAAAGCAGCTAATTCAAGATTTTATATGTATGTGTAAAACCAAGACTTTAATTAATTTTAAATCATACTAACAATAATCCTAATTATTTTATAATGCTAGTTAGCTCCAAATACGCACTTAATTGCACCTAATAAAATTCCAAATTCTATCCTTTAAAATCTATGATTAAATCCTCCTAGAATCTCCAACTAAATCACAAACTTCAACCTAAAATTTCAAAGTCCCACAATTAATTATCTATTAGGAATCAACTAAATTACCCAATACATTAAGCTTGGAATTTATATAAAAAATTAAAATAAACTAGGCTTAGAATGAATTGATCGAAAATCGAATGACATTTCCACGATCCACGCTAGGAGATGAAAATTCTGTCCTTTAGTACCTCGCCGGAGGCTCGCCGGTCGGTCGCCGAACTGCCACCGTCCACGGAGGCTGGAAAGTCAATTTTTGCCCATAATTTTGGAAGGACACCACCACTCCAATCAAATTTCGCTAATGGTTCCATTTCCGATGTCAATTGAGCGAGATGGGACCTCTAATTGGACGGATCTGACTTGATAGGTGCTTGGAGCTTCCATCCATGGCGAATTCCCTTTTTAACGTCCATTGCTGTGATTGGGAGGAGAAACGATTGCATTGAGGAGATGAAGTGATCGGCGCCCCCCTTCACGCTGCAATCACCGGCAATGGTGTGAATCACTGGAAGTTGATGAAGGCCAATTGTCAAGAAAGAACAGCTCCATTTCGCATCAATGAAGCTCTTTCCGGGTGAGAGGAGGCCGGAGACGAGACCCGCAACACCAGACGAGTCGAACGTCACCTCGCTCTCATTGAGCGGTGATCGAAAACGGGAAGGGAGGCGTAGAGAGAATGCGCCCCCCTCCTGGTGAAGAAGAAGGGAAAAAATGAAAATGGCTTTCTAGAATTCTCTGGGCCATTTCAGTTCGATTCGAACCGATTTGGCTCAATTCAGAGATTTGACCCGGTTTTGCTTTGTTTTTGAGTTTTTCGCTTGATTTTCAAAAAATTCAGGCTGATTTACGGGTCCGATTCAGTATTAATAAAATATTTTTCCGTTGATTTCATTGGTTAGGTTTTATGATTACATTTTTAAATGAAAAATTTTTTTGAAAAGGATTTTTCGGATCGTTTCAATACCATACACAGAAAAGGCCAAGTTGTCAGCCATATGGATGCATACTAATAAAAGGAAAAATAATTATTTCGTCTCTAAGGTTTATCATAATTATTTAAGTAGTCCAATCTTTTATAAAAATATTTGTAATGTTCCTGAGATTTGCCTCTCTCGTACTATTTGGTCCTTCCATAAAAAAACACACTTTTTCCATTAATTTGAAAGTACAAGACAAAATTTACCTTTATAAACTTTCTTCTCATCGTTCAATCACCTCTAGTTAGATTCTGATGAAGGTAACCCAACTCTCTCTCGATTACAACATCTACCCATCACCTACTGCCCATTTCCGATCAATCTCATCGATCTCAGGCCGATGAAGCCTCGTCCGACCGCTAACTGTTAATAAGATGCTTTCCCCTTCTTCCCAACGCTGAAGATGCTGTAAAGTGCAGGCTTTGCTGATTTACTGCTATCGTAGCAATAATCATTAAATTCTAACAAAGCCAACCTTTTCCTATGAAAAAGCAATCAGTTAAGTAGGTCTCAAAACATCACCTTCTTCTCCTAGACCCCATCCCCTCCTCCGATTTTTAGTTTCTTGTGGTGATTGGTGAGATTTGTGAAGTTAATTTTGAAAAGGGATTCTTCTAAATTCCAACTAAATTGATGTTGAATAGTTAAAATTAATCAAAGAATCAAACCCTTCATGGAATCTCAAATCATCTGATGTATAGGCTTGATAGTTCTGCGACCAGTGTGCAAGGTGGCTAGCACGGTGGTTTAACGAAGTTTCGGTGGGTCTCCAGTGGGTTAGAGAATTTGGTAACCTCATTTTGTCGTTCTAAATGTTATGGTACCAATATACATATATGTAGTTTTAGTATTTCAAAATACCAACAGTATTTTTGATTGCATATTTCGATCTCAGAATTGCTTTTATGAGGTTGAATATATTGGCTGCTATTAAGGGCCTCTAACGTGTAATGATTTTTGCATTCTAAAGTCTTTATTTTGTGCTTGAATCAAAGTTTTTTACTTTCACTTTCTCTTTAGAAACTTGATGAGTAAAATCAAAGCAAATGTAAACTAACAATATACATTTTGATATTCAATTAAGATACTATTTAATTATTTCTTCAAAGGATTAGTTAGTTAGAGGATTTAGGATAGTTTTATGAAAAATTAACAGTAAAAAGTGTGCTTTTTGGATGAAAGGACTAAGTTATGTGATAGAAGTAAATCTGAGGGAAGTTATAAATATTTATAGAAAACTCAGGGCCTACTTAGATAATCATAGTAAACCTCAGGAACGAAATACTATTTTTCTTAATAAAATAGTGGTGCAATCCACATCTTTTAAATATGTAAGAAAGAAATAAAGAAAGGTTTTTTATGCACATGGATACATTGTTGGATTTTGGTGGCATAGTTTGCAAAGGTTGTTTCCGTTCATTCACTTCAACACATAAATAGGTAAAGGATGCAAATGTGTTGAGGCATCGCATATTGAAATAGAAGAAGATGCAAAGTATGGAGCTTGGTGTTCGTTCCACAAGTATACAAGTCACAAGAGTAGTATAAAAAAAATTATCATTTCCATAGGGATTGGACTAATCGAGTAAGTCGTCATGTTAAATAGGTATCAAGAAATTAAATTGTAAAAAAGAAATTTAAAGAATGAACCTATTTTATTATTTCAATTGAATAGTTAAACAAACAACCAAGGGAAATGAGTAACGATATTTGGAAGTATTGATTTATTAAATAATCTAGCTTTTGGAATATCATATTAGTCGAATGTAACTGTAACTTATCAATTTATATTTATAAATGATTTGTTCTCCAAGGAGGAGTATTCCTAAAATATTCAATATCCTTTCTCGAGGCATAAAGAATGTATTAGATACCCACTCTCGTGGTATTAGACTGATTAAAACCCTTAAGTCGGTGACACTTCTGGAATCCTCAAAGGAATTAGTATATCTCTAGATCTAATATTCTAGGTTCATTGATGTGAGATCTGATAATTAAGTAGTATCTCTTGACCTTCTTAAATATCTAAGATGATGTAAATAATGAGCCCTGTTTATTCACAATCAGTAAGCAAACACATATTCAATCAAGAAACAAACCATTCATTAAAAATAATCAAAGTCAGTTAAGTGACATTAAGACTAATAGATAAATCCCATAACTAGATTTAATAGGTACTCATGCTCAATTAGGAAATTCTTACAGAATAAAAACAAGAACAAAAACAAGATTATCCCCAAATTAAATATGCCACTGTTAAACTAGATGATTGGTAGGAAAGAAATTTCAAACTCTGATGAATGTGTTAGAGAGGTGATATTTGATTCTAGCGATGGCTCTTGTTCCTTAGATCTTCACGAGTTACTTGATGGGTTTCCCTTTTCTTCTCTCTTTGTGATCTATGTTCTCTCCCTATTTGTTGTTTTATTTTCCTATTTTGTTGTCTGCTGCCTCTTTTCATGGCTACCCCCTTTTAGGGTTTCTTTTGATTTCTTTTTATATGGTGCCTAAATCTTCTTCAATAAGCCTTTTGTGTCTGTTAAGTTTTCAATTAGGGTGTTGACACAGTACGTTCACCAACAACCGCCTTAAATGATAGCGTCTTCAATAAGAATCAATTTGTCTTTAAGCAAAATGTCGAGCAAAGTGGTCATATTTTAGGCTATTTCACTTTGACAAATCTGAAGTGCTACAGAAAATTATCAATTGTTAGACTACTTTTGTCACATCCACGTTTCTATAACATGTCATTAGCATGTATTAAATCATTTTAGAGTCTAATTATGCATCAGTATGATTTAATAATGATTCTAGATGATTTATAGTGATTTTTGTGAATTACAGTGTCATAGGGGCATTTTGATAATTTACCATGTGCAGATATCGTGTTTTGATAAGTGCAATTTATGCTTGGCAGATAGAAAATATATCATGAATATGTATAGTGTCAAGTTTTAGGCATTGGATTGAAAAAGACCAAATTAAATCTACACAATTCTATAATAAAGACAAAATTAGTGTATGCATGCACCTGTGTATTCTTTATTTAATGCTTTAAAACTAATGCTCAATGGCCAATACCCTTATGTACATTAGTAGACGTAGCTTTTAATCGAGTTTTAGATCTTCGAACTTCGTAGAAATCTCTTGGAAATGAAGATTGGATCAGAGACGAATCTTTGATGTTAATTTAGGAATTTTTTTTCTCTTCATTTGGAATTTTATCTGCCCAATCATTTGAAATCAAAACCCTAACTCTCTAAATTGTCCTCTCCTCTATGGGAGTTTAGGTTCATCGCTTTTATACGGCTAGGGTTTCTCCACTTTAGAGATTTGTTACTTTCCCATCGAGTTGGTTAATTTATTCATCATTATTTTTTTGTTTCTTCCCTTGTGCTATTATCCTTCTCCCTCTCTATGTCATATATCTCCTCTTTATTTTAAACCCTAATATCTTTTTGATTTGTCTTAAACCCTAACATGTTTCATTTTTTCTTTCCGCGTAGGTGCATTCAACCCTCGTCCTCTAGCTCTATATCCTTGACGTAAAATCAATTGTGGGTTAGTAGAAGATGAGTGGGGATATGGTTCTTCAACCAATAGAAGTTGAGGCTTATTTTATTAATATCGTAGAAGAGTTAGTCTTAGAGGGAGAAAGACATGAGTCTCTTTGCTTGGCAGGGAAACTATAGACAAATAAGCCTTTAATAAGTTTGCATTTATGGACAATGGTTAGAGTATGGAAGGCAACGCATAGGGTGGTTGTATGAGAATGGAGGATGGATATGTTTCTATTCCAATTTACTTATTAGAAGGACACAGAAACAGTTCTAGATAATGTACCTTGGCACTTGTGAAAAAAATGTTTTAGTGCTATAGGAGTGCATAGTGATGATCTCCTCTCTCGACTTTTCTAAGGCACCGTTTTGGGTTAGAGCATATAATCTTCCTTTAAGATGCATGAATGAGACTGTGGCTAGGCTGATATGTTCAAAAGTTACTCTCTTTAAGGAATGGTTTATTGATGAAGGCAATGGATGGGGTAAGTTTATTCGGTTTAAGGCAATACTGGACCTCTCGAAAGCTCTAGTGAGAGGTACAAATATAAACCTGGGAGACAAAAGGCTTGGGTTCCTCTAAAATATGAAAGCCTAACAACTTTTTGTTACGTGTGCGATAAATGTGGACATTCTTCCAAGCAATGTGAGGATACTGACTATGAGGATGAAATAGACACTTTGAAGTTGTTATATGGAGAGAATCTGAGAGCATCCCCATTTAGATGCAACAGAAAAGTCTTTGTTTTTGACAAAGTTGACACTGAAGCTAAGAGGAAGTTGGTTATCAAATCTAGTTTCCTTACTGATTGTAGCCTAGCCGATAATGTTACTCAACCAATAAGCTCCACGCCTCCATCTGCTACTGCCCTTAATTGAGAAAGTGGAGGACTCGATTCTTGATCAACTCTGGTGCATGAATGTCACAATTCAATAGGCGATCAATAATTATCGAGTTCCTTCTCCTCCTCTGTCCCCTTTAGCCAATACTATACTAGTTAAAAGCCAGCCTGTGTCTCCCTCTCCCCACCTGACTCCAACCCCAAAGGAGATCAGATCTTCAAACCTTCCCCATAGTATTAAGACAAATCAATTTGTCACTACCCCCTCCAACCAACAACTTCATTTAAATGGAATCCTTAATTCACCGATTATTTCCCATATTCCAACTGAGATCCCACTAGTGCAAGTTGATACCCAAATCCTTAATAATGTAGATGTTTCGACTATTTCCTCTTTGCCCTTACAATTTACCTCTGGGGGCACTGACCCACACATTAATATTCCTCTTAAAGATATCCAGTGCCCTCTATAGCTCCCCCATGATTCTCTGAAAACATAGACCCCTCATGCTTGTGACCCCACCCTGATTCCATGTGAGCCAATCTCAATCTCAACACCTAAACTGACCTAGAAATGTAAAGCTAGGAACCAACAGTTGGTTGACTAGGCTGCTTCGCAAATTGCAATCAGAAAAAGGAAAGTGGGGTAGGTGGAACATAGTTCGACAGATATGGAGGTGGATGTGGTTGACAAAAGAAGTTGTTTGAATATGTGTGAGTTTGATCAATTAATGAAGAAGACCATTAGGTGGTCCCGCCGAGGATTATGAGTCTCATATCATAGAACTACAAGGGGCTTGGGAACCCCCATGCAGTTCCTCATCTAAAATTACTTCTAAAGCAAAAGGTCCAGATATTGTGTTCTTGATGGAAATGAAAAAGGAGACAGTTGAGATGAATTCTACTTTTCATCAATGTGGTTTTAATAATTGGTTTGCAGTTTCATGTGATAGAATGGTGGGTAGAAGAGGGGGTGTTAGTTTGATGTGGCGAGATTGCATGAATATTCAGCTCCTATCATCTTCACTACACCACCTAGATGTTATAATTGACATTGCTTGGCATTTTACTAGAGAGTACGTTGGTCTTAGGATTCATTGAAGTATTAAATTTAGGACTTACTTAGAAATCTTTGTCCGCAATCTTCCTTACCATTGGTTTGTGGCGAGGACTTTAATGAAATACTATATCATAGTGAGAAGACTGGGGGTAACCTTAGAGAGCAATGAAAGTTAGATGCTTTTCATATTTCTCTTGACTTCTGCAATCTCACCGATTTGGGTTTTATAGGTTACAAGTACACTTAGAGTAATGGTCAGTATGGTGCAAGTAACATAGAAGAATAGCTTGATCGATTTGGAGCCAATCTCAATTGGATCTCTACGATCCCTAGCTTTGGTAGTGAACATCTATTCAGATAGGGATTGGATCACTGTGTGAATACCCAAATTTTGAGGCTCAGAAAGCCTGTTTTCCCGGACTGCAAACAGTCCGGCCGGACCGGAGGCTATTTCGGAAGTTCACCGAAAATATGTCAATATGGTACTTAAAACGTCCAGAATATCGCGAGGATCGCGGAACAGGTCCCGGAATATTTTTTGGAGGTCCGGAACTCCCAAAAAGGCCCCCGGAGCGAAGCACGGTGTCCACACTGGCAACGGTGGCGCCGGCCGCCGGCCACGGCGGCAGCAGCCGCCCAGCCTGGGCGGCACCTGCCACCCCACTTCCTGGGCAAGGCCTGCCGCCCAGCGCGGGCGAGGGCTGCCGCCCAGCGCGGGCGAGGCCTGCCGCCCCGCGCGGGCGAGGCCCTGCCGCCCAGCGCCCGCGGGGCCTGTCGCCCCGCGCGGGCGAGGCCTGCCGCGTGCGCAGGCGGGGCCTGTCGCGCGCGCGGGCGAGGCCAGCCGCCCAGCGCACGCGGGGCCTGTCGCCCCGCGCAGGCGGGGCCTGGCCCCCCCACGCCCCTGGGCGGCACCTGCCGCCCAGCTTGGGCGACACCTGCCGCCCAGGGCAGGCGGGGCCTGCAGCCCCACCGACTGGGCGGCAGCTGCCGCGCTCCCAGGCGGCACCCCCCGCCCAGCCTGGGCGGGGCCTGCCGCCCCACCGACAGGGCGGCAGCTGCCGCCGAGCCAGGCGGCACCTGCTGCCCATCCCCCCGGGCGGCACCTGCCGCCCGGGACCCGAAAATGGCCTATAAATAGGCCATTTTCAGTCCAATTTTGACACCCCTGTCTGTGTTGACGGACGAATCCTTCTCCCTCTCACGCTCCTTGCGTTTTCTTTACCGCTTTTTGCATTTAATTTAATTTTTATTGCATTTTTATTGTGATATTTGGACATTAAAATTAAACAAATTAAAATTAATTAATATTTCCTAAGCGAGGAGCTTAATCTGGAGTTAAGAAGCGGTTGTCGATTAAATCAGGTATGTAAACAAAACTCTGCCTATTTAATTTTAGCACTTCATGCATATTTCTCTTCTACTCTTAATAATTTTACAATTGCATAAATGCATCCACGTCATTATTTTTGGTAAATAAACTGCCTTAATTAATTTGATTAAGCTTAAATGCCCGGTTAATCAATAATCGTGGTATTAAAGTTTAAATCCGACAATATTGGCTAAAAGAGCCTAGTTAATTAATAACTACGGTTCAATTGCCTTATTTCGAACAAATCCGGCTTAAGTCCAATTAATCAATAATTGTGGCTAAAAGCCTTAATCAATCACGTTTCGACAATAAATTGTGATTAAGCTCGAACGCCCGATTAATTGATAATCGTGGCATTAAAGCCTAAATCGCACATTTTGGCAAACTAATTGCCTAAAACAACACCTTTTGGCCAAAGGCCTAAAATCAACCATTTTAGCGACAAATCGTGTTAAATCGACATTTTTGGCAAAATGCCTTTAAAATCAACCATTTTCGGCTCAAAGCCGTAAAATCGACATTTTTGGTAAAATGCCTTAAAATGAACCAATTGTCGGCCAAAGGCCTAAAATCAACCATTTTGGCGACAATCGCCTAAATCGCACGTTTTTGGTAACAATTGCCTAAAATAACACATTTTGGCCAAAGGCCTTAAAATCAACCATTTTGGCGACAATCGCCTAAATCGCACATTTTTGGCAAACTAATTGCCTAAAACAACACATTTTGGCCAAAGGCCTTAAAATCAACCATTTTGGCGACAATCGCCTAAATCGCACATTTTGGCAACAATTGCCTAAATCAAATCATTTTGGCTAAAAGCCATTAAAATCAACATTTTTGGCAACATGCCTAAAAATCAATCAATCTTTGGCGAAATGCCTAAACAAAATGCACAAAGCATACACACACTCATGCACAAAGCATACACACAAAATGCACAAAGCATACACACTCATGCACAAAGCATACACAAACATGCACAAAGCATACACA